>NW_012101943.1:4204293-4205249 GCF_000951045.1 Mandrillus leucophaeus
AGTTGAGGTGAGCCCCCTCCCAGCCCACTTCTACCATGCTCGGCTTTCCGGGCTCACCACTTCTCCCCATATCCCACCCCAAGTCTGGCGCCGGTAACTCCACCCACCGTGGCACCCTGCATCTGCAGGATCCTGGCCGAGCTCCCCAGTGGCTGGTCTTCACCTGGGCTCACCCGAGGTAGGAAGGCCTTGAGCAGGATCTGGATTCGAGCACCCGTCTCCATGAGCCCCCGAGAGTGTGGGTGGAATTCCCCCTCCCTGCCATCTGGCTGCCCCTTACCTGTGTGACTGTGTCACAGCCCTCCCCCGTCCCCATTTTTTCTTTAAATGGGGAAAATGCCTACTCACATCCTCCACCAGGGTGAAATGATCATAAAACCATCTCCAAGTGCAAAATCCTTTGGAGGTGTACTGGCAAAAGTCTCTGTTTTCCCTCTAAGGTGCTTAGGATAGGTGCCCAGGTGACCAGTGTATTGTGACCCCTAAATGTCTCTGTGTGGTATAGCCAGTGGTACCAAAGAATGAATGACCCTTGTTCAAGACCCAGTTTCCTACCACTGAACGTGTTAGCACTGGAGAGAAGCAAACGAATGCTCTCTGGAGTTAAGAAAATTGCCTATCCTTACCAACGAGTATTGAGGGAGAGCAAAGTCTACCCTATTAGGTCTTTAAAAAGCAGTGAAAGGCCAGGTGCGTTGGCTTATGCCTGTAATCCCAGCACTTTAGGAGGCTGAGGCGGGCAGATCACTTTGAGGTTAGGAGTTGGAGACCAGCCTGGCCAACGTAGTGAAACTCCGTCTCTACTAAAAATACAAAAATTAGCTGGGCATGTTGGCTCGCCTGTAATCCCAGCTACTTGAGAGGCTGAGGAGGGAGGATTGCTTGAACCCATTAGGCTAAGGTTTCTGTGAGCCGAGATCATGACTCTGCACTCCAGCCTGCGAAACAGAGTGAGA
>NW_012101943.1:4205299-4206186 GCF_000951045.1 Mandrillus leucophaeus
AAAAAAAAAAAAAACAGGAGGGGAAAATCCCGAGCCTGCTAGCTACTCTGATTACACTAAAAGCTAAAGGAACTGATGTAGTGGATTCCATTATTTTGAGGTGCGCGTCTCTACATTGGGCTTGCATGGGGTTCCAGGTGCATGCCTAGGGCTCTGGAGTTAGGCACACTTGGGTTCCAGTCCCAGTGTCACCACTCACCGGCTGTGCAAACTTGAGCACATTACTGAACCCCTCTGTGCCTCAGTTTCCTCATCTCAAAATAGGATATTTAGCGTGACTACCTTATAGGATTGCTGGAAAGATGAAATAAGATAATGCATGGAAAGAACAGCACAGCACTTGACCCAGCACTCAATAAAATGGAGGAGCAGAAAACACCCTGTAATGTTTTCCCTATGCATTTTCCCTATGTATTCCGGGTGGTAAGAATATCCCACAGATGAATATAGCCGGGTATGTTTTCTGGGAACCAAGGCCCAACCTGCTGTGATTTTCTTCCTACCACCACCAGAGTACAGAGGGCAGATCCAACCCAGCCTGACCCCCTTTGGGCACCACAGCTGCCTTCCCATTGATGGACACTGTAATGGTAAATAGCTCTCTGCAGGTCTCCTCAATGGGACCTTTAGTGGCTCTCTGGTTGCTTCTGTCTGAGGAAACAGGAAAGAAAATGCAAGCTGACGTGGATTCCTCATTTCATTTTGAAAGAAATGGCTTTCCCTAGGCAAGACAGGAAAGGGAATGAGGTTTGCTGAAGGAATCCAGAGAAATAAATGTTCATACTCATAAAAAATTGAGTATATGTAGTCATACTGGACTGACCTCAAATTCAGTAGCTTATATTGCTTTAGGAAAAAAGAAAAAAGGCTAGGCGCAGTAGCTAACC
>NW_012101943.1:4207061-4208215 GCF_000951045.1 Mandrillus leucophaeus
CCCAAGCTTCAAATATCCATCCTTACCCTCATCTGGGTTTAGTCTGTTGATCCATCGTACAGATTTCTCTGTGTCTATATGTCTGTGTATGTTTTGTGAGATGGAGGAACTAAGATTTTGGGACAACGTTAGCAAAAGAATCATATAGATGGTCAGGCACGGTGGCTTATGCCAGTAATCCTAGCACTTTGGGAAGCCGAGGTGGGTGGCTTACCTGAGGTCAGGAGTTCAAGAACAGCCTGGCCAACATGGCAAAACCCCATCTCTACTAAAAATACAAAAATTAGCCGGTGTGGTGGTGCACGCCTGTAATCACAGCTACTCTGGAGTCTGAGGCAGGAGAATCGCTTGAACCCAGGAAGCAGAGGTTGTAGTGAGCTGAGATTGTGCCACTGCACTCCAGCCTAGGTGACAGAACGAGATTTTGTCTAAAAATAAAGAAGAACCATATAGACTAGTGGAGACCACAAAGTTCACTTTAACCAGGTCTTTGTAAATGAAATACCTAAATTCCATCCCCTTACCTCAGTCACTCAGTGGAACATTTTGGCATCCTCGTGATTGAAAGAAACAGGACACATCCCCCTACCGTGGTCTCAGTACTGTCCTCCATTCACATGCTTTTTCTTTGTTTTCCCCTGACTAAATAGAGAATGGAGAAAATATACTCAAATGACAAGGAAAGAGGGGAGAAGGCAAATTATCAGAGACATGTGCATTTGGGGGCTGGGAACCACAGGAAACAATTCTGATGGTAATTGATGTTGACACAAAATGACCCACAGTACCATTTGAGGTTGTCCTCAGTGTCCTGGCCACCACCTTCATGACTACATCAGTTTTCTAGGGATGCCATAACAAAGTACCAGAAACTGGGTGGCTTAAACAACAGGAATTTGGCCGGGCATGGTGGCTCATGCCCATAATCCCAGCACTTTGGGAGGCCAAGGCGGGTGGATCATGAGGTCAGGAGTTCAAGACCAGCCCAGCCAACATGGTGAAACCCCGTCTCTACTAAAAATACAAAAATTAGCTGGGCATGGTGGCTCATGCCTATAATCCCAGCTACTCAAGAGGATGAGACAGGAGAATCGCTTGAACCCGGAAGGCAGAGGTTGCAGTGAGCCGAGATCACACCATTGCACTCCAGCCTG
>NW_012101943.1:4210925-4211843 GCF_000951045.1 Mandrillus leucophaeus
GATTACAGGCATGAGCCACCACGCCCGGCCAAATAAAAAATCATTTCTTAGAGTTTGCAAGATGAACAATGTTATTTAGTTGGCTTCCATTTTGTATCTGCTGGTAAAATATTCACCATGATAAACCCAAAACAGGACTGTGAGTCAATATTTTTGCAAAGGTTTTCAGTAATAGAGTATATGTAATGATTAATAATATATAATGTAATTTATTTCATATCAATATACAACACAATAAAATAATGCAGGTATGTAGCATTGATGATTTATGGACTTCTGAGAAGCTCACAGCTGTTCTTTGTGCCATAATATCATTATACTACATTTAGAAAGCTATTCTTTTTGTTTTTTATGATTAGAAGCTTTTTATATTTCCTTTTGTGTGATACAGAAAATTTTAAAAATACATTTCACAATTTCTAAATTTCAGTATAATTGTTAAAAATGATTACTTCAGATTAGTCTCTTACAAATGTTACTAAACACAAATATTATACATAAAAGGCCATCTTCATTAAATAGATTAGAATGAATTACTCCTTCAGCTACATTCCCACTGCAAGAGAATACATTCTTGGGGAATATATTCTGTGTATGTATTATGTCTTATTTTATGTTTTTATCATTTATATATAGTTTTCATTTTAAATCTTATCTACTTAATAGATTTATTTATATTTACACATTTATTTTGTACTCATTTATATTTACATGGTCTCTGTAGTCATTAGATAGTGAGTTCTTGAAGGATAAGGCTAGTATTATGTTCATTGTCATTATCATCTACAATTATGTTACACAAACAAGCACTCAAATGTTCATTACAATGACTGGAAATCATTTGAACCATTTAACTTATTCAATGTCTATTATGTCAGGGAGTACAGCAATGAATAAAACAGACCAAAAAAAAAAAAA
>NW_012101943.1:4211893-4213531 GCF_000951045.1 Mandrillus leucophaeus
CCCAGGCTGGAGTGCAGTGGCATGATCTCGGCTTACTGCAACCTCCGCCTCCCGGTTTCACACCATTCTCCTGCCTCAGCCTCCCAAGTAGCTGGCACTACAGGTGCCCGCAACCACGCCCGGCTAATTTTTTTTGTATTTTCAGTAGAGACACAGTTTCACCGTGTTGGCCAGAATGGTCTCGATCTCCTGACCTCGTGATCCTCCCATCTCAGCCTCCCAAAGCCTTGGGATTACAGGCGAGAGCCCCCGCACCCGGCCCTAATCTCTTTTTATAAGGACACCAGTCAAATTGGATTAGGGCCCAACATGACTGTGTTTTTATCCTAATTACCCCTTTAAAGGCCCTATCTCCAAAAATATAGCCACATTCTGAGTTACTAAGGGTTAGGACTTCAACATATGAATCTGGGAGGGTGCTGGGGGAGACGCAACTCAGCCCATAGCAAGGACCAAACCAGGAGCCTCATCAGATCAGATTTCCTGTGCAAAGATAGTTTTTAGGAATTATCTCATTCTCTTAGAGTGGGAAATGAAAGTTGTGTCTTTTTGGAGACACTCTGATAGGTGGTCCAGATGGTCAAAGTAGAAAATTTTGTGATGGGGAAGCCTCAGATTAGCAATCCTTCCCTTTATGAAACTAGAATTGAGAGACATGACTAGCAACCCCCAACTATGCGATATATGTCATATCAAACTTGTGTTGTCAAAGTTATGTTTTGGGGGACAAGATATCTACAGTTAGGAATCTATGCAGGAAAGAGTCATTGCATGTGTTAGTTAAGGCAATGCTAGTTGCTGTAACAGATGAATCCCTAAATCTCAGGGGTTCACACTATAAAGATTTATTTCCCTCTCATGTAAAGTCTATGAACAGCAAGGAGTAGGGAGTAAGGGTAGCTTTGTTCCATAGTCATTTAGGCACCCAAGGTGGCAGAAACTCTGCTGTTTTCAACAAGGGACTTCCGTTGTAGGACTCCTTTAAAAGCAAGATGTTGTTCTTTATAAGATCTGCCTTGCAGGAAGAATCAGAGAGTGCCTGCCAACCAAAGGCAAGGAGACGCCACACCCCAGGTCCCTCACATATCAGGATTTACAGGCTCTCCTTTTTTACCTAAGTATACACTTAAGACCCTTCTAAGACTGCCTTGTAGACAGCAGGGGGAGAAGGGCTCTGTTAACAGGAGAGGGGAGAGTTGACCCTGTAGTTCTAAGTTATCAGACTTGAAAAAGATTGTTTGAAAGTAGTAGTAATAATATACATTGAAAAGATGTCACCAAATCTGTCCAGAAAATTATTTTGAATCTACAAAGGGATACCATTTGTGCAGTGGAGTGAAATACTGAAAGAGACCTCTTTGTTAATTGAGGTTTTTAACTTCTAGAACATGTGGCATGATGTTCTTTTGATTATGGAGGACTACCCCAGGCATTGACTTTCAGCTGGCGGAGAGGGGAAGCAAGGAAATAGAGGATCGCATGAAAGGTTTTAAAGGGTCAGGTCTAGATGTAGTAGATATCATGTCTTCCACTTTTTATTGGCCAGCACCCAGTCACAAGCCTCTACCTAAAAGCAAAGGAGACTGCTGAGCAGTCACTTCCCAGCTGCAACTCTCCCTGTGGAAGGGGAGCCAGGCT
>NW_012101943.1:4215771-4252606 GCF_000951045.1 Mandrillus leucophaeus
TTGAGGCAGGGAGCAAGCTGGAGAGTGCAAAGGGAAGGGGCCAGAGAGGTGACTGGGGTCCTCCAGGCCACCCTGACTTCGAGATGAGAAGAGGGCTCTGAGTGAAGGGGTGGCTTTGCTTACATTTTTAAAAGTTCAGTCTGGCTTTTTCATTTTATCTTAGACCTTTGAGGCTGCTAGAATTGAATCCCACACACTGGGTACCTTGTAAGCAACAGAAATAAAGTTCAACATCAAGGCACCTGCAGATTTGGTGTCTGGTGAGGGCCTGCTTTCTGGTTCATAGGTGATGCCTTCTCTATGTGTCCTTATATGGTAGAAGGAGTGAGGGAGCTCTTTGGGGTCTCTTTTATAAGGACATGAATTCCATTCATGACAACTTTGCCCTCATGACCCAAGCACCTACCAAAGGCTCCACCTTCAAACACCTTCACATTGGGGATTCGGTTTCAACATATGAATATTGGTGGCACCTAAACATTCAGACTATAGCAAGTTTGCATTAGGGTACAGGGGGACAAGAGTGAAAACAGGGAGAACAGTTAAGAGATTAGTGTACGAATCCAAGTAACAGATGATGGTGGCTTGGACCAGGACACTGGCAGTGGGATTGGTAAGCAGTGATCAGATGCTAGATATATTTAGAACAGAACTTAAAAGTAGTAAGAAAAAGAGAGGCAGCAAGAATGATTCCAAGGTATTTGGAGTAACTGGAAGGATGGAGTTATCATAACAGAGGTGGGCAAGACTGAGTGCACTGGTTTGGAAGGGAAGACCAGCAGCTCTGTTGTGGATATGTTAAGTTTGAGATGCCTATTGGAGATCTAAGTGGAAATGCAAATAGACATTAGACATGAACTCTGGAGTTCAGGAGAGATCCAGGTTGGAGATACAAATTAGGGAGTTTTCAACCTACGGGTGTTATTTAAAACACTGAGACTGCCTGAGCTGACAGGGAAGTGAGTGAAGACAGATAAGAGGTCTGAGAACTGAATCCTGGGGGTACCCCAAGCTAAGGTATCCAAGATATAAGCAAGGCAAGGAAGGTGGAAAACTAGTGTGAGGCACCACAAGGACAATGGGTTTCAAGAAGGGAAATGATCAACTGTGCAAATATTGCTGGGAAGTCAAGAAGGAAGACTTGAGATCAGGACTGAGACCTGGCCCTTGGATTTGGCTATGTGGAGTTTACTGGAGAGTTGATACGAACCGATTGGAAAGCCAGATTAGAACGTGCTTGAGAGAGTTGGAAGAGAGGACCTGGAGACAGTAGCAGCAACTCTTTCAAGGGTCTCTGCCAATGAGTCATGGGGAGGTAGCTGGAGAAGGAGTGGAATCAAGAGGGTTAGAAATGCACCCCCCGCCACCCTACCATGGCCAGGCGCGGTGGCTCACGCCTGTAATCCCAGCACTTTGGGAGGTCGAGGCGGGCGGATCACGAGGTCAGGAGATGGAGACCATGCTGGCTAACACAGTGAAACCCCGTCACTACTAAAAATACAAAAAAATTAGCCGGGCGTGATGGTGGGCGCCTATAGTCCCAGCTACCCGGGAGGCTGAGGCAGGAGAATGGCGTGAACCCGGGAGGCAGAGCTTGCAGCGACCCAAGACCGGGCTGCTGCACTCCAGTTTGGGAGACAAAGCAAGACTCTGTCTCAAAAAAAAAAAAAAAAAGCCCCCTCATCCTCCACCCCGCCAACAATGAGAAAATGGCATGCTTGAGGGAGATCTGCATGACCAAGTAGAAGAAAAATTTGGTGTTTTAGGAAAGGCAAGGGAGAACTGCGATAGTCATGTCTTTGGAGGGTGGCGCAGGAAGGGAGGGAGACGACCTGGCCCTAGGCAGGATGTGGGGCAGTAATTCCATCCAGGGGAACAGGATGATGGTGCGCAGTAAACATGGGGAGGAAGTTAATTACCTAGCGGGATAACAGATGAGTTCTTTCCATTTTCCAAATGTTCCAATATGTATGATTACACAGTTTCACAAGATATTAAAGGAAACAATTCATTCCGATATAGGGCTTATATGAGTGAAAACAGGGAGAACAGTGAGAGCAGTTTTAAAACGTACTCCCTAAGCGCACTCCAGGGTCAGAAGCGACCTCTAGTGGTTCATTTAGACCATTACTTTTTTCTTTTTCTTGCTCTTAAAAGTATAAAATAGCACGGTCCACATTTAATATTATTTTTAAAGAAACGCGATCAGTTTAATTTAGAAAAGAGTATCAGGCATTTGAGTAAAATAAACATAAACCATCTGCAGCCCAAGCTGGAGTTGCTATTATCATGACTAAGAGTTTCCTCTCTAAATATATCATTCTCTATAGTACCATTATTTATGTTCATTCTGCTTCTTGAATGAGTGGTTTTATTAAACCAAGAGGAGGGACAACTAGTGGGCTACTTGATCCAAGTCTTCTCGATGCTTACATGGAGTACAAACCCCACATATTTTTCATTACTGGTTTCACTTGATTTGGGGTTGTCACTGGGTTTCCTCTGCCTGGGATGTTCCCATCCCCTAGATTAATTAACTCACTTCCTCATGGGAGTCTTTTCAAGCCTTCCAGGCTACCTTAGGGTCCCCCTGTCATGCAACCTCACGACACTCCATACTTCTTTCTGCCTCATCCCATTTCTCCCAACTGTCATGAAAGAGTCAATTCCGTCATTATTGTTTAAAGTTTTTTCTGGTAAATCATAAGACCCATAATGGCAGAGACTGTGTCTGGCTTGTTCACTGCTGTCTCCTTAGCACTTAGCTCAGTGCCCAGCACTTACCCTGTACTCAATAAACATTAATTGGATGAGAACACACTCTCCTGCAGGAGACTCTTGCCCATGTCCCTATTCACATCTTTTGGATCCCACTGCAGAGGAGACTGAATTTCAGAAATGAATTTTTATTTCTAAAATACAATTTGCAATTGCTCTAGGTGCACCTGACAGATGCAACAATTTGTCACAAAACTGTCCCAGCTATTCTTTCAATAGCACAGTCTTCAGGATTGAAGCGTAAAGTTTCCAGTTCTCCTGCAAAGAAACTCTTTGTGACAAAGGCTGAATCCTTAGATATGACTCTGACCTTATCAGACCATTTTTTCCCAAAATATAACTAAGGGAAACACAGTAAGATGCCAATAGAGGGCGCAATGTAATGAGACCATTTCACACTGTGCAGCCATATCCATGGGTCCTAACCCATACAGTCCCCTTATTTCTAGATTTGGTAACATTCTGGTGCCTCTAGGTCTTAGTTCAGCAATAGTACCACTAAAATGGACACAGTGGTAGTGTTCATCTACCTGAGGTCTTTAAGCCAGCCCAGCTTCACCTGTGACATTTTTTCTGACTGCTTCTATTTACTACCAGAGACTGAGAACAGGGGAATGGATGGTTGTCAAATGTCACTCTGGTCTATAATCCCTGGATCCTAGACATGTGACATGGAATGGAGTGGGAACAGAGTGAAATGCTCTGAGCAGGAAGCTTGTCTCCAAGTGTACCCGGAATGTCTGTTATTAACATACCTTCTATAACCTCCTACATACAACTCCCCCAGTTTAATATCTTGGTATTATAATTTTTGGTGTAGTACTTTTGATGCATGCCCTAAAATAATACTCAGGAGGCTGAGGCAGGAGGGTCACTTGAGCCTATGGTTTTTGTTTTTGTTGTTTTGTTTTTTGAAACAGGGTCCCGCTCTGCCACTCAGGTTGGAGTGCAGTGGCACAATCATAGCTCACTGCAGCCTCGACTTCCTGGGCTCAAGGGATCCTCCCACCTTAGCCTGCTGAGTAGCTGGGACTACAGGCATGCGCCACCACGCCCAGCTAATTTTTTTGATATTTAATAGAGATGAGGTCTTGCTATGTTGCCCAGGATGTTCTAACTCCTCAAGTGATCTTCCTGCCTCAGCCTCCCGAAGTGCTGGGATTACCGGCATGAGCCACCGTGCCCAGCACATGTCTTCTAAAAGTTGCTGTTTCTTCCTTCTCAGGAGTTCTTTCCCATACTGTTCTTCTGGATGACTCCTCGTCATCCTTCGGATCTCAAATGAAAGGTCACTTAGAGAGGCTTGGCCTGACCATACAATTCAATTAGTTTCCTACCCCTTTAGTCTCTTTCATAGACCCTGCTATTTTCCTTCATATCATTTATCACAAGACTTCATACATTTATTGCGTTGGATACATTCAATTCTGTCGATTTTCTTAGAATGTAAGGTTCCCAAGGGCAGGGACTTTGTTTTGTTCACTTTTGTATTCCTAGGACCTAGCACAATGCCTGACACATAGCAGGTGTTCCGTAAATATCTGCGGACTGACTGACTGTTTCACTTATCCTTGTTCCTTCTACTGCATTTCAGTTCTTGCTACTGCAATGTAACCTCCAAGAGGTAGGAGAAAATCATAATGCCCCCCTCCCTCCATCACTGAATTACTGAGACGGCGTCCTTGCACGTTTGAGCAGCTGCTGCCTTCTCCTGGGAGGCTGTCAAGTACCCCAAGGTGCACAATAATTCTATTAGTAATAGCATGACTGAGGCAATCAGTAGAGCTGTCAGAAATGCTTTCAAACTTACATTCATTGGGTTCTTGGGCACCTGAAACTGCAAGCGACTGCATTACAATTAAGTGAGAATTAGCAGAATGTTAAAGTTCTTTTTAACAATTTGCATAACAAACCGAGGCGTCCTACGCCACCTCTCTGAAATGAAATTCGGATGTAGACACCCTTGCGCTTCAGGACTCTGCGCTCTTGCAGCAGCGCCTCTGCCCAACGGGGGGCGGCAGCATCTCAGTACTCACTCTAAAGACTTGTAGGTGGGAGGAGAGATTCGCGTTCAAAATCTTTTTGCCTCTATCCGCTCGCCGTAGCGCCTTAGCCCGCTCGAGTTTCAATGCGCGTTGTTGCTTAACGAAGCTGAGTCCTACACACTGTCCGCTGCTCTCCTGATCATGGCTTCTCCGAGTTCTTTCACCTACTATTGCCCTCCATCTTCCTCCCCCGTCTGGTCAGAGCCGCTGTACAGTCTGAGGCCCGAGCACGCGCGAGAGCGGTTGCAGGACGACTCGGTGGAAACAGTCACGTCCATAGAACAGGTGAGGTGGCAGGACTGGGCGAGGCACCAGCGCGGGGTGTTCTGGGAGCGGGAGTCCCGTTCGCAGGGCCGCCCGGTTGCGGAACTCACCGGGGAACTACGACTCCCACAGCGCACCGCGGCGCCTTCCCTCTTGGAAGCTCCGGGCGCCCAGGCTTGGGCTTCGTCGTGGAGCGTTTGCGCGGCCAGGTTGGGGAAGGGTCGTATCAAGGTTGGGCTTGGAGGAGTGGGCAGTAGCCGGGTCCCTTCTGCCCTAAAGAACGAGGAGAATCGTGTTCTACGTCTGGAGAACAGAGGCAGCCCAGGCGGGTCGGATAGCCCGCTCCGTTCTGCCAGTACTTCGGGAGGTTCTGGGGTGCACAGTGCACTTTTCCCAACCTGCTCTCAGCTTCTGGAGGCAGAGAGGAGAGAAGGGCCAGGCCGCTGTCATGCCGTTTCACGATCTGTTTGATTTTTGACTTGCAGTGCCAGGTTTGGGGGCCTGCCTCGTGGGTGGGCATTTTGGTAGTCATTCGGCCACTTGAGCACCAACTACGTGTCGGACACAATATTGAACGATGGAAGTACAAGGAAATAGCCCCTGTGGGGACAGGCAGGAAAACAGAGTTTGGAAAGTGCTCTAACAGAAAGTATGGATTTTGGACTACTAATCATTCCCTAAGGCCTAGAAGTAGGATCGAACCTATCATTTAGAAAAGTGTTTGGGGAATGATTCATATGCCCAAAACCATAGTTTTGTTTTTCTGTTTACTCCCTGATTGGAATTGTTCCCAAGATTGTTATGTGGAACTGTGTATCCATCTGTCGGTAGGAGAAGTGGTTAGGATGATTATTAACACTAATAAATGAACATCCTGCTGCTTACTGAAATAAGATCTCTTAGTGAGGTCAGTCTCCAGGCTTCACCTTGGAGAGACCTGTTTTGTATTTCATACTTGAAGTTGGAAGCCTGTACTTTGGCAAAATTAGTAACAATAGTTGTTATATTGTACAGTTATGACTAGAATTATAAATTTATAACAGAAACAAAGGCTTGATACATGATGATTCACAAAGTAGCAGGGAGAATATTTTAACTGGAGATTTAAACTTATGGAATTTAGGGGAGTAAAGGAAATCCTCACCTCTTGAATCTAGCTAACTCTCCTGGTTGGTTTGCCTACCAGTGTGTCCCAGGGAAGGCTGACTGCAAAAGATTGTAAAGAAATTTCCCACTGATGAAAAACCTGGAGGATCTTTGCAGAATTCCTAAATGATGGATTGCTGAGTGATTCGGGTCAAGTGTTTTATTTAATATCTGACCGTAGACTGTCAGATTGCCCTTTTTTTTTTCGAGACGGGGTCTCGCCCTGTCACCAGACTGGGATGTGGTGGCACGATCTCGGCTTACTGCAATGCAACCTCCGCCTCCCAGGTTCAAGCAATTCCCCTGCCTTAGCCTCCAGAGTAGATGGGACTACAGGCGCCCACCAACACGCCTGGCTAATTTTTGTATTTTAGTAGAGACAGATTTCACTGTGTGGCCAGGCTGGTCTTGAACTCTTGACCTCAAGTGATCTGCCCTCCTTGGCCTCCCAGGGTGCTGGGATTACAGTCATGAGCCACTATGCGTGGTGCAAGCATCTTTCAAATCTAAACCCAACAGTATGGCAGACAGTAAAGAATCTTATATTTCTTTTTCGTGTTGTTATTCCAGCACACATTATTAGAGTCTAGGATGAACACTTTCAGGTAGTAGGAAGATAATGTTGTATCTCATTTTTGTGGCTGCCTCACTGTTTTAATAATCATCTTAGTGACCATTTATTAAGTCTCAGCACAGTGCTAAATGCTCTCCACACATGGTATCATTCAATCCTTACACTTTTTATGGATGAGAAGACTGAGGTTTAGAGACCTAGCACGTTGGTAGGTTAATGATGATACATTCATCAAAAGTAACAACCTTGTTAGGAGGATATACTATTACTCTTTCAGTTTTGACTAAAGCTTCCATTTACTAATAGCTCAATTTTGTGCCATTGCCAGTAAAAACAAATTGATAACTGACACCTGTAATCCCAGCACATTGGGAGTTCCAGGTGAGATCACCTGAGCCCAGGAGACCAACTTGGGCAACATAACAAGACGTGTCTCTACCAAAAAAAGAAAAAAATATATATATAGCTGGGCGTGGTGGTATGCACCTGTAGTCCTAGCTACTTGGGAGGCTGAGGTGGGAGGATCATTTGAGCCCAGGAGTTCACAGAGGAGCCATGATCGAGCCACTGTACTGGGCAACACAGTAAAACCCTGTCTCTTAAAACAAAAAATGACTATACTGATTTTGGTACTGGCCTGGGCAACATAGCAAGACCCCATGTCTATTTAAGACAAAAACTTTTTAAATTAAAAAAAAAAAATTACATGCTTGTTACCTGCTTCCTATCTGATTATCAGAAGACTCAGTTTATTTGTTAAGCAATAATTTGGTAATAGGAGTTAAACCTATAAATAGTGGAAGGAGTCCTTAGCTGTGAGTCCTCTGTTCCATTCGTTGATTTTCATTCATTCAGCAAATACTTGAGCGCCTTCTACAAGCCAGGTACTGTTCTAGACACTCGACATAAGTCGTTGAACAAAAGAGGCCAAGTTGATGCCTTTATAAAACTGTTTCTAGGCCAGTGAAGCAGTCAATTAAAAGAGATAATATCTATAGCTATCTCAATATAAAATGTTAATTAGAAGTGCTGTGGAGAGTAACACCTTGGGATAGAGGGAATAGGGTGTGTCAGGAATGGGTGGGGTGGGAGCAAGGGATGTCTTCATATAAGGTGGTAAGGGGAACCCTCTGTGACAACACATGTGATCTGAGACCTGAAGTCTCAGATGAGGGAGGAAGCCATCATGAATCTGGTGCGAGAGTATTCTGGGCAGAGAAAGCAGCAAGCACAAAGGACCAAGGCAGCAGAATGCCTGGTGAGCACGGGGGCTTAGCAAACCAGAGAATAGGAGATGGGTCGGATCATGTAGGGCCTCACTGGCCTTTGGAAGTACTTTAAAATATCCTGACTGAGATGGGGAGCCACTTGGCTGTATACCTGCCATTTACTGCCCCACATTCACTTGGCCTTTTTCCAGCCTGCTCTGTAGATGTGCCCCAGGAGGGGGCCCTGCCCTGACAGGTTTCCTTGCTTTATGACTGCAGGCCATGGGAAGTATTGCTGGGGGTGACTGAGAAGGAGAAGAATGAGACCGTTGTATTTCTTCCCTCCTGCAGGCTTGTGTGGGCTGGGGTTTCCTTAGTCTTAGGGTCACATTTCCTGTCACGTGCCTTCTCTGCAGAGCTCTTTGTCTCCCTCCCTCTCCATTCTTCACACCTTCAGGTCTATGAGGAGTTCAGGTACCCCTAATTTACCAGCTCCAGATACTGCATTTTCTCTTGTGGTTTCCCTACACCTGCCCACATCTTTGTAAATAGTTCCTTTATAAACTCTCCTCAAATCACCCACTTTGTGCCATCTGTTTCCTGCCAGGACTTAGACTGATCCATGATCAGAGGGTTTTCAGCAGGGGAGTGACACATCTGACTAGCATTTTAACAGACTCATTTAGGTTACTGTCAAGAGTAGATGGTGGGGAGTGAGGGTGAATGCAGGGAAACCAGTTAGGAGGCTATTGCAGTATCCTGGGAGAGGTGACGGTGGCTTAGCTCACAGTGACGGTAGTGGAGGTAATGAGAAATGGTCAGCTCTGGATATTTTTATGAAGGTCTCTACCTTGCTAAGCTATTTTGTTAATGCAGATGCAGGGAGGGCCTTTCGTGACACTAGAGAACAAGACATGGTTGTATTGTTAGTGCCTACCTGCCGTATTGTGCCATCTGGAATCATCCCATTGCAAACACTCTGATTCAGGCCAGTAGGTTAATACTGATAGTCTCAGAGGTAACAGCCTTGCCAAAAACAGGTGTTTACAAAAGATACTACTGTTTTTCTTTTAGTTTGTCTTTGAACAGAGGCAAAAGCATCCTCCACTTGAAATGGCATGGTGTCATTGAACCATTGGCATGGTTCATTGTCCATCAAGTAACTTGAACTCTGAGGGGAATATTAGAGAATTATTAGTCCTGATCCCTGCCCTCAAAATTCTTTTATCTTAGATAAAAAAGAATAATGAGTGCGGTGGCTCACTCCTGTAATCCTGGCACTTTGGGAGGCTGAGGCAGGCGGATCACTGGAGGTCAGGAATTTGAGACTAGGCTAGCCAACATAGTGAAACCCCATCTCTACTGAAAAAATACAAAAATTAGCTAGGCGTGGTGGTGCACACCTGTAATCCCAGCTACTCAGGACGCTGAGGCAGTTGAATCTCTTGAACCTGGGAGGCGGAAGTTGCAGTGAGCCGAGATTGCACCATTGCACTGAAGCCTGGGTGACAGGGCAAGACTCCATCTCAAAAAAGAAAAAAATAAGAAGTATATGCTATAGGCAGTCACAGAGTGCTAAATTATGACTGCTTTGCATGAGGATTTTAGGGAGTTGAAAAGCCATCTGTGTGGGCTGAGGTGGTCAGGATGACTTCATGGAGAACGTGGAACTGGGTAGGGCTGTAAAAATTAGAGTTCGGGGCAGCCATTCTAGGAGGGGGAGCTGTTTTCAGGGAAGGCTCAGGCTTGACTGGGGGCAGTAAGATGGCTTACCAGGAATGGTGGGTGCAGGTTGGACATGGTAGGAAATGAGGTGAGATGGGCAGGTGGGCCCCCATCAGGGTGTTGAGAGGCAGGTGATGTGCTGGCTTCAGGTTTAGGCAGTGGGCCACCACATATCCTAAGGAGGGAGCAGCAGAACAGAATCCTGACCTTCTGCTGTTGACTTGTTTCAGCTTATAGGATCCAAAATATTAGTAAACAGAGGTGGAACAAATCACTAAATATGATAAAACTTCCCCATTTTTTATGCCTCTGATAGAAGGAACCGGTCCTCTACTTGGTTAAGTGGTCAGTTGGCTAGCTTTCTGAATCCATTTTATTTTATTGAAATTCAATATTGCCCACGTGTAAAGTAATCCTGCATATCAAAATTTCCCCATTAAAAAGTCCAAAAGGTTGTTTTTGGTTAAGTTTAAAATACATGTACCTTTAGGTATATAAGTGAAAAATACCTGCTTACATAATTTACATTTAAATTTGGGTCCATATACCTACTTAAAATCACCTACTTTGTAAAGTAACACTAATTTAGAAATGCTGGTTTTCCTCCTCCTCTTATTTATAAAATGTATCTTTTCAGACTCTTCACATGCATCTTTGACTTCACTATTTTTAATCATCACTGGAGCCACTTTTTGAGTCAGCCAATATGGATTTCCGGACCACATGTTCAGTTCTTGAGATACATCCTTTTTGAATATGAATAAGGTGTTACCACTGAATAGTTTATTCCAAGTTACAAGTATCCACTTGCATAACATTAGACTTTTCTTTTTTAAGACAGTGTCTCACTTTGTCGCCCAGGCTGGAGTGGGGTGATGCAGTCACCATTCACTGCAGCCTTGACCTCACAGGCCTGCCTTGGCTTACCAAAGCGTTGGGATTACAGACGTGAGCCTAGAATTTTTTTTTTTTTTTTTTTTTACAGTATGTCCAGTTGGTATATATTTGTGGTCACTGCAACTTAACCACTTTATTACTTTTTCAAATGGTCTCCTTTTTTTTTTAAAGACAGGGTCTCACTTTTGTCCAGGCTAGAGTACAGTGGCATGATCATAGCTCACTGCAGCAACTTTCCAAGCTCAAGTGATCCTCCCACCTCAGCCTCTTGAGTAGCTGAAACTACTGGCGTGCGCTACCACGTTCGGCTACTTTTTGTATTGTTTTGTAGAGACAGGGTTTCGCTGTGTTGCCCAGGCTGGTCCTGAACTTAAGCTATCCGCCTGCCTTGGGCTCCCAAAGTGCTAGGATTACAGGCATGAGCCACCGCGCCGGCTAAAATGATCTTTAAAACGTTGGTTTACTGGCCAGGCATGGTGACTGATACCTGTAATCCTGGCACTTTGGAAGGCCAGGTGGGTGGTTAGCTTAAGCCCACCAATTCGAGACAGCCTGGGCAACAGCGTGAGACTCTGTCTCTAAAAAAAGTAAAAAATGAATAAACAAAATAAAGGGCTGGCCTTACAATGGCAGTTTGCACATGAAAGTGTGAGTTTGTATCTCCAGGAATAATTACTAAATTTGTGTTTAATTTATCTCGTTTCACTGATTACCATTAGCCAAAGCAGCCCAAACCACACCTTAACTGAGGTTGTTTTAGGCTATTGTGTCATCCCCAGCTGGTACTTCATATTTAAAACAAAGAAATTGAAAAACTTCCTACAGCAAGAAGTACTTTGTAAGTATTTGCATATAAAGTGACTTGTATTTTCTGAGGGATAGTTTTTTTGAAAAGTCTTGCCTTATATTTTATATATTAATGATTCTTTTACTGCAGCTTCAATGACATGAATCGTAGGCAGCAAATCTACTTTCTGAAACAGTCTGTCTCTGGGAGAGGAGGGAGATTTAGGAAGCAGGGAAGTGATAGTGCCTGGTATGAAAGTTGGTACCTCCTGAGATTGGCTTTAGATAGAAGCTCTGAAAGAGAAAGTGCCAAATGCATTAGTTGTTGTTTACCACTTACTGAATGGAAACTATTCTCTGCTTTTATTGATTGGATTTCTTTCTTTCTTTCTTTTTTTTTTGGGACAGAGTTTCACTCTTGTTGCCCAGGCTGGAGTGCAGTGGCGCGATCTCCGCTCATCGTAACCTCTGCATCCTGGGTTCAAGCGATTCTCCTGCCTCAGGCGCCCGAGTACCTGGGATTACAGGCATGTGCCACCACGCCCGGCTAATTTTTGTATTTTGGTAAAGATGGGGTTTCACCGTGTTGGCCAGGCTGGTCTCAGACTCCTGACCTCAAATGATCCACCCGCTTCCACCTCCCAAAGTGCTGGGATTACAGGCGTTGAGCTACCATGCCTGGCCGATTGATTGAATTTCTGTTGATTAAATGAAAAACTCCATGAAATATCCTTTTTTTTTTTTTTGAGACGGAGTCTTGCTCTGTCGCCCGGGCTGGATTACAGTGGTGAGATCTCAGCTCACTGCAAGCTCCGTCTCCTGGGTTCACGCCATTCTCCTGCTTCAGCCTCCCAAGTAGCTGGGACTACAGGCACCCGCCACTACGCCCGGCTAATTTTTTTGTATTTTTTAGTAGAGACGGGGTTTCACCGTGTTAGCCAGGATGGTCTCGATTTCCTGACCTCGTAATCCTCCCGCCTCGGCCTCCTAAAGTGCTGGGATTACAGGCGTGAGCCACCGCACCTGGCCATGAAATATCTTTTAAACAGAGCTGTCGAGAATGCAGCCTTTTGGTTAGCTCTTCTTTTATTTGTTGCCATGGCACCTAAGTCTTGGGGACTCTAGTACAGTTACTTGATCCCTGGCCCCTAGAGTTTAACACAATCTCTCCATCATCAAACAATACAAACTAATATACATATAGTTATATATCACTTAATAACAGTAGAAATACATTGTCAGTAGGAAATTTCGTTGTCGTGTGAACATCATAGAGTGTACTTAACACATGTAGATGGCATAGCCTACTACACACCTAGGCTGTAAGGTATAGCCTGTTGCTCCTGGGCTGCAAACCTATACAGCATGTTACTGTACTAACTACTGCAGGCAATTGGAACACAATGGTAAATATTTTTGTATCTAAACATATCTAAATATAGAAAAGGTAAACTAAAAATACGTTATAAAAGATAAAAATGGTAGACCTATCTAGGGAACTCAGCATGAATGGCGCTTGCAGGACTGGAAGTTGCTCTGGGTGAGTGAGTGAGTGAGCGGTGAGTGAATGTGAAGGCCCAGGATATGAGTGTATGCTATGGACTTTATAAATACTGTACGCTTACTGAACAGACATTATGAAAAATAAAAATAAACACGGTATGCTTCAGCTACACTAAATTTATTCATACGCTTTTTTCTTGCAATAATAAACTTAGCGTACTGTAAGTTATTTACTTTATAAACTTAAAAATTTTTTTTTACAGCTTTTTGACTCTTTTGTGGTAACAGTTTAAAACACAAGCACATTGTACTGCCGTACAAAAAGATTTTCTGTGTATTCTTATTCTGTAAGCTGTTTTCTCCTTTTAAATTTTTTCACTTTCTTTTTACCTTTTAAACTTTTTTGTTAAAAACTAAGACACAAACGCACACATTAGCCTGGACCTACACAGGGTCAGGATAGTCAGTGTCACTGCCTTCCATCTCTACATCTCCTCCCACTGGAAGGCCTTCAGGGACAATAATAGGATGGAGCTGTCATCTCCTAGGATAACAGTGCCTTCTGCAGGAATTCCTCCTGAAGGACTTGCCTCAGGCTGTTTTATAGTTAATTTTTTTTTTTTTTTTTTTTTTTTTTTTGAGACAGAGTCTGCTCTGTCGCCCAGGCTGGAGTGCAGTGGCCGGATCTCAGCTCACTGCAAGCTCCGCCTCCCAGGTTCATGCCATTCTCCTGCCTCAGCCTCCCGAGTAGCTGGGACAACAGGCGCCCGCCACCTCGCCGAGCTAGTTTTTTGTATTTTTTTGGTAGAGACGGGGTTTCACCGTGTTAGCCAGGATGGTCTCGATTTCCTGACCTTGTGATCCACTCGTCTGGGCCTCCCAAAGTGCTGGGATTACGGGCTTGAGCCACTGCGCCCGGCCTATAGTTAATTTTTTTAATAAGTAGAGATACACTTTAAAATAATATAAAGTATAGTATAGTAAATATATGAATTAGTACTGTAGTTTATTATCGTTATCAAGTGTTATGTACTGTACATAATTGTATGTGTTATACTTTTATAACACTGGCAGTGCAGTAGGTTTGTTTACACCAGCGTCACCACAGGCATGTGAGTAGTGCTTTGTGCTACATTATGAAGGCTCTGTTACTAGGCCGTAGGGATTTTTCAGCTCCATCATAGTCTTACGGGACTACCGTGGAATATTTGGTCCGCTGTTGACTAAAACATCCTTATGTGGCGCATGACTGTATTAGTTTATGTCATATATATGTGTATAGTTTATAAATTGATACATACTTAGTTTATATTATATATTTTAAAGATATATGTGTATATTATACATGTATATATTATATACATGTGTGCATATATGTGTATGTATGTATATGTATGTATGTATAAAGCCTGACCAACAACTTGAAAATATTCTGTACATAGAAACACCTAGCCTGGGGCCATGTGCAGTGGCTCATATCTGTAATCCCTGCACTTTGGGAGGCTGAGGCACGTGAATCACCTGAGGTCAAGAGTTCCAGTCCAGCCTGGCCAACTTGGTGAAACCCTGTCTCTACTGAAAATACAAAAATTAGCCAGGCTTGGTGGCAGGTATCTGTAGTCCCAGCTACTCAGGAGGCTGAGGCAGGAGAATCGCTTGAACCTGGGAGGTGGAGGTTGCAGTGAGCTGAGATCATGCCATTGCACTCCAGCTTGCGCGACAAAAGCAAAACTCTGTCTCAGAAAAAAAAAAAGAAGAAGAAAAAAGAAAAGAAACAGCCAAGCCTGGGCTGGGCACAGTGGCTCATGCCTGTAATCCCAGCACTTTGGGAGGCTTAGGCAGGAGAACTGCTTGAGGCCAGGAATTTGAGACCAGCCTGTGCAACAGGGTGAAGTCCATCTCTATTATAAGAAAGAAACAGAGGAGAGAGAAAGTAAGAAAGAAAAGAAAAGATACATCTAGCCTGTGCCCTATCAGAAGCAGGGGTAAACTCAACTCTTGTGTTCCCTGTTTGCCATATCCTGAGTGATCAGTTATCTCATGATTAGAGAAGATGAGAGAGGTACTGGTAGGCTTAACATTTGTTAGGTTATACATTAAATACTGCAAGAGCTGGCCTTGGAACCTAACAGGTATAACGTTGTGTTGATGGGAAAACGAATAAGGTCTAAAAACCAATGAACTGGCCGGGCGCGGTGGCTCAAGCCTGTAATCCCAGCACTTTGGGAGGCCGAGACGGGCGGATCACGAGGTCAGGAGATCGAGACTATCCTGGCTAACACAATAAAACCCCGTCTCTACTAAAAATACAAAAAAATTAGCCGGGCGTGGTGGCGGCGCCTGTAGTCCCAGCTACTTGGGAGGCTGAGGCAGGAGAATGGCGGGAACCCGGGAGGCGGAGCTTGCAGTGAGCCGAGATCGCGCCACAGCACTCCAGCCTGGGCGACAGAGCGAGACTCCGCCTCAAAAAAAAAAAAAAAAAAACAATGAACTTTGAGAACACAGCTTCTGCATGTGTTGTGACCTGCCTATCTATGTAGGTGTGGGGGATGAGGCATCACAAAACTAAGCACTTTGAAATCCTTTTCCTTTTTTTTTTTTTTTTAAGGAATTTATGGTTAACAAAAGTATAATAATGTAATTAACAGCCATTTTTCTGTAACTGAGAATTACCAGTTGCTAACATCTTTTTTTGTTTAAAGGAAAGCAATTAGAAATATAGCCAAAGCCTCCTTTAACCCTATCCCCAGTTCAGTGTGCTTCTCATCCTTTCCAGAAGCAGCCCTTATCATGAGTTGTGTGTGCATCCTTCCACTTCACTTTTAATCCTTTTATGCATTCACAAACAACTGGATTTGTGCATGTTTTTAAAAATTCGCGTAAATTGTCACACTGTCATTTTGCCTTTTTTCATTTCACATTTAAAAAAAGTAGAAATGGAGTCTTGCTTGATTGGTTGGAGTCTTGTCAGATTTCTCTTATGGTCATAATTTTGCAAAGACAATCTCCCTTTAGGATTGTGAGAGGGTCCTGATTTCTGCTGAGATGTAGGTGTAAAGGATAACCAGCGATTATTCTGGAGGTCACAAGATTTGGAGCTTTCTCAGTTACCCCTGTAGATAACATCCCAATTGCAGAACCTAAGATTGGCCGTTTGGGATGTCTTTTCAGATTTTTTTGTTTCTGACTGGCTGACTCCACACAAACAGGTCCTGTGGCCCCACCCAGAGGCTGAGTCAGTGCAGGAGGACCATCTTCCTTCCACACCCCTATGATTTCATCCCCAACCAACCAACGTTCCCATTCCCTAACCCCCTGCCCACCAAACTATCCTTGAAAAACCTCCAAACCTTTGGGAAAATTGATTTGAGTAATAACTCTGTCTCCAGCATGGTGTGGGCAGCTGCATGTCAGTTAAAGTCTTTCCTTATTGCAAGGCTATGGTCTCAGTGAATTGCTTTTGTCTGTGCAGCAAGCAGGAAGAACCCGCTGGGCGATAACAAAATGAGTAAATCTCAAAGAGGTGGCATAGACTTCAGGCTTAACTACCATATTCAGCTGAAACAAAGAAGGATGTTGGGGAGGCCTGGAATGGGGAGGTGACCAGGAAAAGCACAGTAAACAAGGATAAGATTTGTTATGCAGATTTAGGCATGCCTGGTGCCTTCTCCATTGGTAAGAGTTCCTAGTGGCTTAGAGTCATCTTTGTCTTCCTGGTACAGAAAGAGAGGCAAATGGAGATTTCCTTTTATAGATGTAATTTTCCCTTACAAATGGGGTAACTTCTACTCTGTTTTCAGAGCTTTTCCTTTGTCTGCTTTTTCTGAAAATAATCAGCTCAAAATAATCCTTATGCCAAAGAAGCCTATCATGGGAAGACATATTCTGGTCTCCTACAGTCATGTTTTGAGGTGGCATATTCTGGTCTTCTGAACATTCAAAATGTTAGGTTATTTAGATAAATTTTTGTTTGTTAAACATTTAAAAAGGTTTATTATCTTTGTTTATCCTTTACTAGTTGAGAAGAAAAGTACGTTACTGTTTTTTTTAATTAATTATGAATGAAGAAAGTACTATTTGAGGTAAAACTTTACGCATCAACCTCTGAGCTGAAATTTAGTGACCATTGCCACTAATAAAAACCTCGTTTGGTCTGGGCGCGGTGGCTCAAGCCTGTAATCCCAGCACTTTTGGGAGGCCGAGATGGGCGAATCACGAGGTCAGGAGATTGAGACCATCCTGGTTAACACGGTGAAACCCCATCTCTACTACAAAATACAAAAAACTAGCCGGGCGAGGTGGCAGGCGCCTGTAGTCCCAGCTACTCGGGAGGCTGAGGCAGGAGAATGGCGTAAACCCGGGAGGCAGAACTTGCAGTGAGCTGAGATCCGGCCACTGCACTCCAGTCTGGGCCACAGAGCGAGACTCCTCAAAAAAAAAAAAAAAAAAAAAAATCCTTGTTTTATCAAACTTTCAACCTAAATTAACAGAGAGAGGCTCTCTAAAAGAACATGACACTTACTTGGGAATAGTGTATTGCAATGGGAATCTTTGTGCCACAGTAAACTATGTGCATATTCAAGGAGGTAAAGGAAGACAAAGGTTTTTCAAGGAATAAAGAGGATTGTATAATTCTTTTAAGATGATTATTATTGGCTACAAGGATCAGGAACAAGTGTGACCAGTCTGAGCTTGGACAGGCAATTAATTGCTGGACAGATGTCCTCGTGGAAATATTTTTTGTGTAAGGTCGTGATGACCTCTGTGCAGGGTTGTGGTTTTTGCAGAGCCATTTGGGATAGTTTTTGTTAATCAGGCATTGATGCATGAGAACCCTCTCTTCATAGCTGTCCCCGGCTTTATTTGTCAGGATTTTTAAACACAAATGACTCCATTTTGATTCTGACAGTGTTCACAAACATTAGCTTTGCATCAGAATCCACTGGAGGACTTGTGAAAAGAAGTCGGGTGGACCCCGCCCGCTAAGTAGGTCTCTTCTGAGAATACCTGAGAATTTACATTTCAAACAAGTTTAGCTTAGTTTCTGGAGAACCTGTTTCTTGAGTAAGAGGAATGGTTTCTGTGATTCATAGCAGCATTATTCCTAATAGCCAAAAAATGGAAACAGCCAAAATGTCCACCAACTGATAAACTGGTAAACGAAATGTGATATATCTACACAATGGAATATTATTTGGTGAAAGAATGTGAATAAAAAGAAATGGAGTACTGGTACATGCTACAGCATAGATGAGCTTTGAAAACATGTTTGTGAAAGAAGCCAGCCGCAAAGGACCACAGCTTTTATGATTCCATTTATATACAATTCCAGACAGGCAAATTTATAGAGATAGAAAGTAAACTAATGGGCCAGGCATGGTGGCTCATGCCTGTAATCCCAGTACTTTGGGAGGCAAAGGCGCGCACAGATCACTTGAGGTCAGGAGTTCAAGACCAACCTGGCCAACGTGGCAAAACCCTGTCTCTACTAAAAATACAAAAAATTAGCCGGGCATGGTCGTGGGTGCCTGTAATCCCAGCTACTTAGGAGGAGAATCGTTTGAACTTGGGAGGCAGAGGTTGAAATGAGCCAAAATCACACCACTGCACTCCAACCTGGGCAAGAGTGAGACTCCATCTCAAAAACAAAGAAAGTAAATTAGTGGTTAGCAGTGGGGAGAATGATAAATTGGATTTGATGCTTAAGAGGTGTGGGGTTACTTTTCGGGGAAGTGAAATGTTCTATAATTGATGGTAATGGATGCACAAATCTATGAATATGCTAGAAGTCATTGATTTGTGCAGTTTAAATGAGTGAGTTGAATGGTATATGAATTATATCTCAATAAAGCTGTTAAAAAATACACTAGTTCTTAGTTCTCCATGGGACCTGTTAAGAAAAAAAAGAGAAATATACCAGAATATTACCAGTTCTTAAGAGACAATTATTCATTGTTATGAACAGTTGACCTGTAATACACAGTCATCAGAATTCATAACTTGATTTTTCAGATATGAGTCAGTTACTAACTGCATTGGAAAATCACTTGTTCATTCTGAAGAAATGATTAGGAACGCCAAAGAAAAGGACACTATGTTGGGAAAATTTTAAGCATTTTCCACCTTGCAGTATGACATATTTCTATGTTTTTGTCAGGTGTCTTAGCTTAGAAATAAACCTCCATTTTTCTTGCGTAGTACTTGGCTGCTTTCCCGCAAGAAAGCTGAAGATGGGACTTCTGATTAAGGAGTTCCTTGCTGGGAGCTTTCCTGCCTAGGCATCTTAAGTGCCAGGATGCTAAGGGGAAGGTGGGTTCATGCATTAGCCTTTGAATATTATTAAGTCATATGGATTTTAATAGGCTTGTATTGGGATAAAGGAAGTGAATTTTCTTCCCACTTGATTTTGTGTCATTCAGAATTCATTAACTAACTTAGATGAAACAGTACAGTTGGTCCTCCATATCCGTGGGTTCTCCATCTGTGGATTCAGCCAACCACAGATCAAAAATATTTGGAAAAAAAAATTGTGTCTGTACTGAATAAGTACAGACTTATTTTCTCGTTATTATGTTAACCTAAAAGGAAGAAGCTGAGGCAAAGTTAATGTAAGTAGAGAGTTTATTTGGGCCAAGCTTGAAGATTGCAACCCAAGAGCATAGATTCAAGTTGCCCTCATTATACACTCTTAATTAGCAACAGTTACAAGTAGGTTTTTAAAGGACAAGAATAGCCAGGGCCAGGTGCTGTGGCTCATGCCTGTAATCCCAGCACTTTGGGAGACGGAGACCGGTGGATCACGAGGTCAGGAGATCGAGACCATCCTGGCTAACATGGTGAAACCCCGTCTCTACAAAAAATTAAAAAAAAAATCGCCGGGCATGGTGGCATGCGCCTGTAGTCCCAGCTACTCTGGAGGCTGAGGCAGGAGAATCACTTGAACCCTAGAGGTGGAGGTTGCAGTGAGCTGAGATGGCGCCACTGCACTCCAGCCTAGCAGAACAAGACTCTGTCTCAAAAAAAACAAAAAAAGAATAGTTACCCAAAAAGCTGACTGAAAGAAAAATAAATAAAGGAAAAGAAGAGGCTATTCCTAAATTGTTTACCAAGACTTTACATTAAAATTACATAAGGTATACATTATTCTTTGTATCGCAAATTCCTGAAACGTGAAGATAATGGATGAGGCAGCTAGGGAGGAATGAAATGCCTTTAAACAACTGCCCCCGGACATGGGTGTTGGAAGCATAAATGAAGTCCTATACTCGGTCTCTCTGGGCTTGATAAATTTTGCATACCTCACATAACTCAGACTGCTCTGAGCTATTCTTTTCTCAATTGCAGTTATATTGTACTAGGAGGTTTTATAAGTAATCTAGAGATGATTTAAAATACAGGCGTGTGCCATATAACAATCAACAGACTACATATACCACAGTGGTCTGGAAAGATGATAGTACTGTATTTTCACTCTACCTTTTTTATGTTTAGATACTTTTAGATAGACAGGTCCTTACTATTGTGTTACATTTGCCTACAGTATTCAATGCAGTAATATGCTGTACAGGTCTGTGGCCCAGGAGCAATAGGCCACACTATACAGCCTACGTGTGTGGTAGGCTGTACCACCCAGGCTGGTGTGAGTATACTCTGATGTTCACACCATGATGAAATCACCTAAGAAGGCGTCTCTCAGAATGTATCCCTGTAGTTAAGCTACTTGTGATTATATGGGAGGGTTGTATAGGTTTTGTGCAAATACTCCAGTATTTTATATCAAGGACTTGAGCATCCACAGATTTTGGTATCCTGGGAGATCCTGGAACCAATCCCCCATGGATACTGAGGGATGATGGTATATCACAGGCAAATCTTTATTTAATGATCTTAGCAATTTCTTGTATATTTTTCTATCTCATTCAGCTTATAGGCATGACTGAGAAATGCAGTCTGTGTTTCATTTAGGCTGGTGCTTTATTTTAGCTGTGTGAGTGTCGGGAATGGAAAAAGAATTATGATGATTCTGGGACAACTTTCTTATTTCTGCCAAGTCAGATTCTCATGGTGACGTCAGTCTGTTTTTTGAAGTATTGTAACCTTTTAAACAGATCATCCCGCAAATTCATGTTCAGAAGCAAATATCAAAGCATGTTCTAAAACCAGATGTAAATTAATTTTAGATTGGCTGCCATTTTAGATGATTCATATCACTGCTCCCCTCATCATCACAGATAATTCTTGCATGCTTCTCAAAGGGACTAGGAGCTCTACCTCAATGGGTGTTTCAGAAATAAATGACTCATTTTTGAAGTTTTCCAGGGAGATATTTATGTATCTTGAAATCTCAACAAAAACATGTCTCACTACAAAGATTAGGAATGCCAAGGAAGGTGAATCCCAGTCCTATTAACCAGACCCTCCCTCATTACCATACCTTGTATACAGGAGCTCTCCCATGAGACCACATTGTGACCACAACCGTTGCCTGAACCACTCAGCAAGTCAGTACACCAAGGGGTTGGCTGGCCGTGGTGGCTCATTCCTGTAATCCCAGTACTTTGGGAGGCTGAGGTGGGTGGATCACCTGACGTCAGGAGTTCGAGACCAGTCTGACCAACACGGTGAAAGCCTGCCTCTACTAAAAATACAAAAATTAGCTGGGCGGGGTGGTGGGCACCTGTTATCCTAGCTACTTGGGAGGCTGAGGCAGGACAATCTCTTGAAACCGAGAGGCGGAGGTTGCCATGAGCCAAGATCGCGCCACTGTACTCCAGCCTGGGTGACAGAGACTCCGTCTCAAAAAAAAAAAAAGATGGGGGTTGCAGCAGAGAAGGAGGTTTAGTCATAGGGTCACCTCATGAGGAGATGGGAAGAATCCTCAAACTCTCCTTTGAGTAATTTGGGGTTAGGGCTTTTAAGGGTTTTGGAGTAGGCTGAAGTGTGGAGTGTGGAGTTTGTTGATTGGTTGAAAAATGTAGGGTGAAGTCATTGACAGGGAGATAAGGAAGCTGTATTCTCAGGCAGATTCTGTTCCTCTGTGGGGGTTTTCAAACTGATTGCTGGACTTCAAAGTCTGAAAAACATCTTAGATGATCCTTAAACAAAAGTGAGACAGAGTCTCACTCTGTAGCCCAGGCTGGAGTGCAGTGGCTGGATCTCAGCTCACTGCAAGCTCCGCCTCCCGGGTTCATGCCATTCTCCTGCCTCAGCCTCCCGAGTAGCTGGGACTACAGGCGCCCGCCACCTCGCCCGGCTAGTTTTTTGTATTTTTAATAGAGATGGGGTTTCGTCGTGTTAACCAGGATGGTCTCGATCTCCTGACCTCGTGATCCGCCCGTCTTGGCTTCCCAAATTGCTGGGATTACAGGCTTGAGCCACCGCGCCTGGCAACAAAAGTCTTACGATTCTAATGTCAGAGATCCTGGCTCTATAGGAATGATGGGATACAAATGGGATACAAATGGCTCTATAGGAATGATGGGACTTTTAGCAACCAGGAAGTGGGCTGAAGTGCAGCCTGATTCATGCTTAATTGTAAGTGTATTTCTGTCCAGAACCCAGCCTGCAATTTTTGTCAACCATGTGGGTTGCTTTTAGCATTGTGGTGTGGTCTTCAGAAGAGAAAGATCTGATTTCTTTTGTGACCTTTCTGAGATCCTTCATTTTATGGGACTGTGGAGTCCTGTGCATGACGTAGGACCAGAATTTGCTATTTGTTTTGGTGTTTCAACAATTGATGTTATAAATCTCCCAAATGATTTGAATATTTTAACTGTTCAGTTTTACAATAAGAAGCATGACTATTGGCAGAAACTAATTATGTATTTGAGAGTGGTGAGTTAATGAACATCCAAACAACTTCATAGAGCAGGAAGAATACATACTTGAAGTGGAGGGGAGGAAAAAAAATCATTTCCCCTTTACCCTTCTAATTTCTGGGCTGGAACCTCTATAACAAAACAACAGGGTAACAAAAGAAAAACAAGCAGAAGTTTGTTAACATGTATACTTCATGTATACGTAGGAGATACCCAGGGGAAAATGAGTAATTCTGAAAGAGGTGATCTAGAACTCCAGCTTATATAGCATTTTCAACTAAAAACAGAGAAGTTTGTGGGGGAAGCCAGTTATGGGGAGGTGAACAGGACAAGTATGGTAAATAAGAGTAAGGTTTGTTTTGCAAATTTCAGTAGGTGCCTTCTCCATTGATAATAGTTTCCTCTGATTTAGTCATCCTTCTCTTTTGGTACAGAGAGGGAAACACTCTCACAAATGGAGATTTCCTTTATAGATGTCAATTTCCCTCACAGACTGGTATACTCTGTTTTCAGAGCTTCTCCTGTAGCTGCAGTTTCTCAAAATAATCCTTATGCCGTTGAGGCATATTTCGGGGTGGCATATGGTCTCCTACACAAGCAAGAGACATCTGTCTTCATCTGCTCTCAGAGTAACTAGTGCCAGGGAACCAAACACCAAAACTGCCATTAGTTTGGATATTATGGATTCAGTTTCTGGAAAAGTCCATTGTGATGCCAACATGGTACAGGGGATTCCCTCTTGCCTTGTCCTAAGCCTGTCATCCTGCAGAACCCCTGTCTTAACAGTACTATGAAGTTCCAAACCATACCAACCAACCCTCGCCAATAGGCATTTGTGGCAATAGGAAGAAAAAGCTGATGGAGGTCTCATCTGTATTTGTTTTCTCTCTCCTATCTCCTGCATCCTTTCCAGGCAAAGGTAGAAGAAAAGATCCAAGAGGTCTTCAGTTCTTACAAGTTCAACCACCTTGTACCAAGGTAAGCTATGGTTAGGAGTTTGAGGGGATCTGGGAAAGCACCATCCTGCGTAAGTCTTTCTTCTTTCCTCCTTGAGCGAATCTAACCACGGGGAGCATCTGCTGCAGTAATGGTGTTTCTTGTCCTTGTGGCTACCTGGATATGCTATGACCCCCTCTCCTGCCTCTGGTAGAATACTGTTCAGAGCGATTCTCCACTGGAGCTGAGTTGCCAGGTGTTACATGGGGTCTGGATTCTGAGGTCTGAAGATGGAGAGGGGAATTCCAGATTTTTGTTTAGTGGTGGCCTGCTGCTCTGGTCTTCAGATGAGAACTCTCAGGTTTTTCTTTTTCTTTCTTTTTCTTTTTTTTTGAGACAGAGTTTCACTCTTGTTGCCCAGGCTGGGGTGCAGTGGCATGATCTCGGCTCCCTGGAACCTCCGCCTCCTAGGTTCAAGTGATTCTCCTGCCTCAGCTTCTCAAGAAGCTGGGATTACAGGCGCCTACCACCACACTTGGCTAATTTTTGTATTTTTAGTAGAGACAGGGTTTCACCGTGTTGGCCAGTCTGATCTTAAACTCCTGACTTCAGGTAATATACCCGCCTCAGCCTCCCAGAGTGCTGGGATTACAGGCATGAGCCACCGTGCCCGGCCCAGATTTTTCTTTTTCGTATTGCACTTTGAAACACGTTTAGAGTTCAGGGAGATGGCAAGGGATGGATTTCTTTGATGTAGATTATTATTTGACTGGAAAAACATGGGAAGTTTGAGTTTCTCCATGTTTGCTCCCTGTTAGTAATTGTGTAGCATATCCCAAGGATGAAATTTCAAACAAGAAATAGAATGCCTTTCGTTTTCCTTGGAGCTTAGCAAGTTGAAGTCTTCTGAGTCCTGTTAGGTCAGGTATTTTGGAAAGGGAATTATAGGAAGAAATTTATTATTTAATTTGAACCTTTATTTTCTCTTCCAGTGTTTTGTAATATGTCACACTAGAATTTCATAAGGTTATTTCATTATCGTATTAGTACTTCTCATGCAGTCACAGATTCTTTCTTTGAAACTATTATTTGTTACATTTCCAGCCATCAAAATTGATCAGTAGCCTAAAACTGTGTGGTCACCATTTTATCTTAATGATGGAACTTACTTCCTTTCTTCCTTCCTTCTTCTCTCTCTTTTTCTTTCTTTCTTTCTTTCTTTCTTTCTTTTTCTTTCTTTCTTTCTTTCTTTCTTTCTTTCTTTCTTTCTTTCTTTCTTTCTTTCTTTTTCTTTCTTTCTTTCTTTCTTTCTTTCTTTCTTTCTTTCTTTCTTTCTTTCTTTCTTTCTTTCTTTCTTTCTTCTTTCTTTCTTTCTTTCTTTCTTTCTTTCTTTCTTTCTTTCTTTCTTTCTTTCTTTCTTTCTTTCTTCTTTCTTTCTTTCTCTCTCTTTCTTTCTCTCTCTCTTTTCTTTCTCTCTCTCTCTTTCTCTCTTTCTTTCTCTCTCTCTCTCTTTCTCACTTTCTTTCCTTTCTGTCTGTCTTGTCTTGTCCTGTCCTGTCCTGTGCTGTCCTGCCCTGCCTTGCCTTGTCTTGCTCTGTTGCCCAGGCTGGATTGCAGTACCCTGATCATAGCCCACAACAGCCTTGAACTCCTGCGAATCCTTTCAGTACAGCCTCCCCAGTAGTTGGGACTATAGGAATGCATCACCATGCCTAGCTTATTTTTGTTTTTATTTTTTGTAGAGATGGGGGTCTCACTGTGTTGCTCAGGCTTGTCTTGAACTCCTGGCCTCAAGCAGTCCTCCCAAAGTACCGAGATTACAGCTGTGAGCCACGGCACCTGGCCAAGAGAACACTTTTCCTTGACATCTCTGAACAAAGTGTGGTTAGGCCACTGGCTGATTCACTCTGGTTGGGAAGTCAGTCACAGGTCTGAAGTTCAGCCTTTCCTCCTTCCTCATGTCTCTTGACTTCTTGAGATCTCCTAACAGACTCAATCCTAGCAAGTCAGTGTCTAGGTACTACGCTTACTAGAACATTATAAATGGGTCCAACTTTGTTACCTTTTTTTTTCTTTGCCACCTTTTCCTTAAGAAACTTTTTCTGATTAGCCATGGCAGAAAACAGTTGGAAGAGGCAAGTGTTCATAGGGAAAGACAGGTGGGAGGGTTAACTTCGTCTTCGTTCCCTGGGGAAGGAAAGGAGGAAAAGTATCAGCTTAGTAGTATAGTCTTTCCCTTAACTGCTAAACCAAATCTCTGCATTAACCCAATACTCTGACCTCAATAAAATGAATTATTCCTCTTGTCATGAGACACAGCTAGAGATTAGCAAATGACGCCATTTATTTAAACAGCTTGGGAGAACAGCACTCTTAAATATAACGGTATCCTTGGCAGTTCGCTGCCCCTAGGCACAAGCTGGTTCAAGCTTAGCTTCCCCAGAGGGGACAAGACTTCATCATGGTGAGGGTGTGGGTGATTGCTTTCAGAGGGGCTTTGTTGTTGTAGTTGAAGCCGATGACTCACCCGATTGGACTGAGTTACTGTCTACTGCCTGGGCTCTGGGGACACACAACCTCTGTTTCCTACACGAACCTTTGATGATTTGACATTCCCTTTTCATTTACCATCAGGATAGAGCCCTTGGTCTCTTTCATTCATTTTTGAAAATTTGTTTTTCCTTAGCTCATGAGCTGAAGAAAGACTTTTATTCACACTGAGATATGAGGGGAAATGGGAGGTTATAGTCTGGGAGGAAGCAGTTGTTTTTTGGGAGTGATGGTAGATGATATTAAAGGAGTGAAATCCCCTGATTCATAGATAGTAGGTCAGGTATGGGTGGGGAAAAAAATGTGTTCCTCCTGGGCTTGGATCCTTGTGGAAATAGAATATATCAGGGCTCTGGATTAGTTTCAGGAATTTCACAATTACCCGTTTTATCATTGTTGCCTATGAAATTGAGTGTTTTAAAGGATGCTAATTCATATTGGAAATACTATACATTTTGACTGAATGGCTGAGTATATAAATCAACATATCAATATAAAGCTGAAGCCAAACATCACCATCATAGAATGAGCGAGGATATAAGAATAAATTAGAAAATTTATCAGAATTTTAAATTATTATCACAGTCTCAATATTTAACATCTTAATAGCCAAATTTTAAAGTCTGACACTTTAATGCAGGAAGTAACCTTCACTGTTAGCTAAAGTGCATGGTCAGCTGTTAGCAGTAAATCTAGACGGCAGGGCTTGTTTGTGTGTCTGAGGTCATGATGCTGATCAAGTGGGACAGACTTACACACACGCCCAGGACCACAGACCACGCACAGGTCCAGGGATGCCTGTGATGATGCTGAAGTCGGCATTTGCCTTTTCAGCGTTCCAGGGCCAAAGTTGAGTAGCAGACTGGGCTCAAAGTCAAGGCTGTAGCTGAATGTCAGTACATTCTACAATTAATCCCCTTCCCAGAAATTATTTTCTTCTCTAAAGTTGAGACTGTCTACCTGGAGTGAGGTAGTCAGTCCCAAGGAACTTTTTGACCATGCTTTTCATGGTTTTGTTTATTCATGTCCTGCTTTCCCATGAAAATTCATTTTTTCTTCCCTGTGGGTATTGTCACGGTTTCACACCCTTTTGAATGTACCCTTTTGCATGTATCACCTTGGCTTTAATAAGAAACCTGAAATGCATAAACTACACAGATAACTATCTCACATGTAATTTTAAATTTGTTTTCTCCTGGGCACAGGAGCCTGGTGCTCCTCAGAAGTGAGAAATATTGATAATGTCCCTGTGCTAATAGAGCCCTGGAGGTTAAGTGCTGGCAATGGCTCTGAAGCCAGAATACTCTGAGGTAAAGTTCTCAAGGCAGGTCTCTCACAGGCACCTGCTTAGCTCCCGGGTTTTCTGCCATTCCTGTATGTGATACAGTTTTAGAATTTCCCAGATCCTGAGCAGGTAGAGGATGTATTCTCTTCTTCTTATTGTTCTTTCCAAGGTCTTACAAATAAATTCACCTTTCCTCAATTGCTTTATTACTTACATGCCAGATGCTTATTTTTTGACTAGAGAGGCCCCTGGCTTTAGTGAGTTTAGAAAGTCCCGAGGAACCAACAATGGACTGAATCTCCTGTCCTCTCATCTGTCACAATCAAATGCATGTTTCCCAGGATGGCCCAGGTTTGCAGGGAGGAAGTGGCTTTGCTGTCATTCCATTCTGCTGCCTTTATGTGATCCTTTCAGCATCAGTATCTAGAGAGTCTCCAAAGGACAGGACACTCTGCTGGGCTGAGGGAAGCCAGCATGAGCAAGGCTAGCCCTGGGCCTGCCCCTGCTGGGCTCTTAGTCTAGTGGGGGAGGTGGATATTAAATGAACACAAATACACAGTTACCAATGGGATAGTTTGAGAGAGAGAATCACTGGGAGAATCTAATTTGGATTGGGAAGTTGGGGAAGGCTTCTTAGAGAAAGTGACATTTAAGCTGAATCTGTAGGTGGAATAGGGGTGGCTAACTTAAAGGATGGGGAGAGTGTTCCAGGCAGAGGGAACAGCATGTGGTAAAGCCAGGAACGGAGCTCAAAGAAGGTAGCATGACCAGAGCTCAGGGGTGGAGATGAGGTTGGAGAGTAATGTGGGTGGAGGCACATTGCGAAGAGTCTGGAAGCCCGGTGGGCTCACCCCTCATAAGAAATACTATTTAAATCATTACCCAGTACACACGAATGTGCAAGTTCCTTCTCAGACAGTGGAAACCTGACTTCCTGTAGCCTTAATAGATTTACCCACTTGCTCTCCTGTCACCCTCTGCACAGTGACATGGGGGCCCTCCTCATCTACTTGAGCTGACACCCTGCGTCCAACCCTGCACCCCCTCAAGTCCTGCGTGAAGCCTCTCTTATTCTGCTCCATGTAATTGAATGGTTTTGGGGCTGAATTGTTCAGGTAAAAATAGAAAGAGCTCTATCTTTCTTAACTTCCTACACAGAAAAGATTTTTGGATAGAGGTGAGTTGAGAATGAAGGACCGGAGAGGGTATTAGCTTGAGCTGCCATAACACAGTATCACAGATGGGGCACAGTAAACCACAGAGATTTATTTTCTCACAGTTCTGGAGGCCAGAAGTCTGAGACCAAGGTGTCAGCAGGCTTGGTTTCTCCTGAGGCTGCTGACTGGCTTCACCAACATGTTACACTTCTTAATTTCACTGGCCCTTCGCTAACTGCCTTATAATCCTTTTATTCGTCTCATGTAGATTCCCTAACGTACCCACCACTGTGGCCATTCCACAGCTCTCCCACCATCTTGACTCCTAGTTCCTGAGAAAATCGAGGTTGACCCATCTGAATTTCCTGTTTCCTCCTTCCCACATCAGAGTCCTGTATTTCGCTAGCTTCGAACCCATCATTTCTTGCTCCAAGAATGTAGAATCCTTCCTTCTTCCAGGCTCACCTCTCCTACTATACTCTCATCCCAGCCCTCCTCCGTCCTCTTTACAGACCTTCCCTGATGGATTTCCTCTGGGCTTTTGCATTTTTAGTGTGGAATTTCTCTGCTTACTGCCTTGTACTTTTGATCCAGCGGAACTAAACTAACTTAAATGTGTCATGATGTTTTCTTCATTTTGCCTGTTTAACTCATATCCTTCCAGCCTTAGCCTCAATGCTGTTCCCTTTGGAAAGAGTTTTCTGACTCTCCATCTCTTCTCATAGCTGATCACAGTGTTTATTGGACAGGGCTCTGCTTGTCATTTTCACATCTGTGTCCACCTCTGGACTGTCGCTCTAGGGGACAGAGCAGCCTCTACCCCAGTGCTGGACACCCTGCCCACACAGATGAGTGCTCCCTGCATCCTGAGTGGACTTTCCTGAAAGAGAAACTGAGTCTAGCCTTCCCTTGTTTACAGTTTGCCTTCACCTCTGCTCTGAATGTTCTTGGGGGTCTCCGGCCCTTCTGTGGTTTGCTGTCTTTTCCCTCAGTCTTGCCGCAGCATCTGCCACTGTTAAACACCTTCCTGAAATTCTGTCCTCCCTGATGGCCTGTGACATGACACTTCCTTTGCTCTTCCCCAGCATATGTAAACTCTGCTGTTTCTCTCCTTCACTGGCTCTTCGTTCTCCTCTAAACCCTTAGAGATGGGTCTTCCCACAGTTTTGTTTTCAAACTTTTATCTCTGCCCTCTCATCTTCTGTGGCTTCACCTGTCACTTCCATGCAGATAAATGCTTCCCAGTCCGTGTGTGTAACCTGGATCCCTGTCCTGAGCCCCATGTGTGTGTCCAGGAGCCTGATTGACATCCTCACCTGAATGCGCTTCCAGCATCCTAAAACCCACACATCTGAAAGTCGACTGACCATGGGTCACACGCTAGTTTGGACCTTAAGTAGCCCCAACTGTGTCAGCTCCTCAGCGCTTCTAACCCTGCCTCCCCACCCCATCTGTCTGCCCACTGCAGTGTTTTCAGTTATTCAGTTTGTAGACACATACTCCGTACCTACTGTTTTTCTAAAGTGCAGTTCTGATCATTTCTTTTTTCATCTCAAATACCTTCAGGACTTCCCTTTGCCTGGTAAATTGAGTAGAAATACCTCAGTCAGCATCCCAGATTCTTGTTTAAAAAAAAGAAAAAGGGTCCCAGCTGCTTTTCTCCCATTCCTCTTTCATCCCTGTATTGAGGCCAGATTCTCCCACCTGCCACTCCTCTTGCACGCTTTATACCTGTGCTGCGTAACAGTCATTAGCTACCTGCAGCTATTTAAAGTTGAATTAAAATGTTCTCCTTCTGCCAGAGCCGCTCATCGCACATTCCTCCTTTTTCACACAAACTTTCCTGATCATTCCTTTCTTCATGAGATGTCCCCTCACTTTTGAGCCTCCAGTAGTAGTTTATGTGTTTCCTTTACAAAACCTACCCATTCTTTCCTTGTAGCCATTGATATCCTTACCTCGTTTCTAAATTGAAAGTTTTTGAAGTAAAGACTACATGAAGGGTCGGGTGCGGTGGCTCATGCCTGTAATCCCCGCACTTTGGGAGACCGAGGCGGGTGGATCACCTGAGGTCAGGAATTCGAGACCAGCCTGGCCAACATGGCAAAACCCTGTCTCTACTAAAAATACAAAAATTAGCTGGGCGTGGTGGCATATGCCTATAGTCCCAGCTACTCAGGAGGCTGGGGCAGGAGAATCGCTTGAACCTGGGAGGCGGAGCTTGCAGTGAGCCGAGATTGCGCCACTGAACTCCAGCCTGGGCGACAGAGCAAGACTCCATCTAAAAAAAAAAAAAGAAAAAGACTACATGAAGGCTCTTATTCTGAGCCGAGTACAGTGGGAGTTTGATAAACAATTGTGGAATTGACTACCTAGCAAAGGGAATGGTTCTGTTTCCTTTGTTTCTGTAATCCGCAAGCGCAGGGAACATCTTGACAATCTGTGCTTTTTCCTTCCTTCTCTAGTCACACAGGCTCCTTCTGCCAGACCAAGAAAGAAGTGCAGCCTCCATGCTTTGCCCGGCCTGTGCAGGTGGCCATGGGCGGCACATTCCATCTTAAAGCCAGTATTGTTGACTTCAGAGCCAAGGACAGCGACTGGCTGCAGAACACGGTCCTCTGGCCAGGGCTGTGGGTCACACGTGGGAGGTGGAATTTCAGGGAGGGAATGATAGATGGATAACTGAGAGGCAGGCAGGGTACACACTATAGACCTTGAAGAAGTCATCCCAGAAGGGGTGACTGAAATGACAGCGGCTGAGGCAGGGATGTGGCGAGACTCAGATTTAAATTGCTTACAGGATGGGGAGCTACAAAGATATCTGTTCTTAGATGCTGGAGGAAGTTTCTGGGTGGACTGTCAGCCATGCCTGGCTGCGTGTGCGCATTGTGGCTTTTCCGTTAGCCCAAAGTCACTGCCTTTAGGAGACCAAAATCTCACTCAAAATGGCAGCTGGCGTGGTTTTCAGATGCTTTAGAGACATTCAGACAAGAGCTTCTTTTCTCGGGTTTAGTTGCTCTTTGGAACCAGAGAAGTTGCTGGTTATCCAATCAGTGACTGCAGAGGGACGTCCTGAAGCTGAGTGTGTACCTGTGTGTGTGTATGTGTGTACACGTGCGTGTGGTGGAAGCATAAGCTATTAGAATGGGCTTATAAGCTGTTTGTCTTTCCAGGCTTATTTTGCAGAGGGAGAAGCACTTCCATTATCTGAAAAGAGGCCTTCGACAACTCACAGACGCCTATGAGGTAAACACATTACCCAGGAACTCTTGCTGTCAAATTGTCCAAGTCTTCCTCCTTTTTCTATTTAAACATAAAAGACTGTTGGGGCTGACTTGTTGCAGAGTCACTCTTTGTTCTCTGTGGCTCTGGCAGGAGGTAGAGTACTGTCACAGGGCTGGGACTCTAGCCCTGAAAGGGCGGAACCCAGTTTCTTCCAGAGTGAGGGGAGCACCCTAGATAGGGTGGGGCTTTCTTCTGTTACTAGATGATGAGTGAGGGGTTTGCGTGCTTTATCTAGACCCCCTTGACAGCTGGCTAAAAGCCAGTTACCTGTTCACCCTTAACCCTTTGCTCTATAAGCTGATCTAATTTCTTGCTCATTTGTTGAGGAGTATTGTCCAAACCTGTTAAGTCTGTATCATGGTGGTTACAAATTTTCCAACTTCACCACTTCTTCTGGTACATTACTTTTCATATCTTCATTAAAGAGACAAAAACCCTTTCTTATAGTAAGATCTAATTTCTTTTTTTTTTTTTGAGACGGAGTCTCGCTTTGTCACCCAGGCTAGAGTGCAGTGGCCGGATCTCAGCTCACTGCAAGCTCCGCCTCCCAGGTTCACGCCATTCTCCTGCCTCAGCCTCCCAAGTAGCTGGGACTACAGGCGCTGCCACCTCCCCGGCTAGTTTTTTGTATTTTTTAGTAGAGACGGGGTTTCACCGTGTTAGCCAGGATGGTCTCGATCTCCTGACCTCGTGATCCGCCCATCTTGGCCTCCCAAAGTGCTGGGATTACAGGCTTGAGCCACCGTGCCCGGCCATAAGATCTAATTTCTATACTGACTAGAGAACCAGTATAGAGAGTGGCCCTTGCAATTTAACAGTTACTATTTAAGAGTAGATCTTAAATATTTCCCAGAGCAACCTCAGGGCTGGGTGGCGGTGGAGAGGGACGGATGTTGGATGGATTGAGGGCAGGCAAAGGGTGAATGTGAACAGGAAGGCTCCAGTCTTTCTGCCCTGCTTAACACAGAGCAGCGTCTCTGTTTTTAATCTGCTTTTTATTTGGGTTCCACATTTGATTATTTGTGGCAATGATTTGCCAACTCAAATGCCTGTGGGGCCCAGGCAGGCAGCATAAATCAGTGAAGTGGGCTGCATGGAGACTGAGGCTAACTGGAGGCCCTGTGCCTTTACTCCGTTCCTGCCCATTGCTGCCATCCAGGAATGCAGACCCAGGGTTGCCTGATCATCTTTTCCCCCCACCCCCCCAAATGAAGCTGGAAATCCACGTTTTCATGTGACTCTCCTGACAAATGTTGCAGCTACTTCCAATTAAACAATACACATCCATGGGCTAGATTTGGCCTGTGGGCTATCAGTTTTCAATCCTTAACTCAAGTCCTCAATAGTTATGATACAGTTGGTACCAATGTCAGCTAACAATTTATTGAACAATGTGCTGCTGAAAGCTTACCATGCATTCTCTCATTATTTATTTATGAGATGGAGTCTTGTTCTGTTTCCCAGGCTGGAGTGCAGTGGCATGATCTTGGCTCACTGCAACCTCCACCTCAGGTTCAAACAATTCTCCTGCCTCAGCCTCCTGAGTGACCAGGATTACAGGTGTGCACCATCACACCTGGCTAATTTTTGTATTTTTAGTAGAGGTGGGGTTTCACCATGTTGGCCAGGCTGGTCTTGAACTCCTGACCTCAGGTGATCCGCCTGCCTCAGCCTCCCGAGGTTCTGAGGTTACACACGTGAGCTACTGCGCCCAGCTGCATTCTCTTATTTAAATCTTATAACTATGTGAGGTAGATCATTCTTTTGTTTTTTGCAGATAATGAAATGGGCATAGCGAAATTAAGTCATTTGCTCAATGGCACATAGCTAGTAAGGGGAAGAGCTGGGATTCAAACTTAGGCTGCATCCCTGGCAGTGTCTTCAGTAGCCCGGCAACCTGCCTTCCAGGTGGCGGGTTAGCCACAGCTTGGGATATCAGCACAGTTTTGAAGAGGGCAGCTTGGGCCAATGGAAAGAACACTAGATTAAGTCTAAAAACCTAGGTTCTTGTCTCAGCTCTGACATTTACTATTTTTATAATCTGAAAAAGGTTAATCTCTGGACCTCATTTATATATTTTAATTTATAAAACTGGGGCAGTACTCCTACCCACCCTGCCTAGCCTTGAATGCTCAATAATCATTTGTGGTTTGATTATGATCAAGAGCTGTCTGCATGTCACCTTTGGAAGCCTTTCCTAGCTCACCAGGCAGAATTAGTCTCTTCCATGCGCTCCTTCAAAACTCTGTTTTTGCCCATTATAGCATTTCTCCAGGTATATGTACACGTGTTGGTTCCAGAAAGACATGAGGTAACTTTATATGTCTGTCCGGTGCTCTCTTCCCCTACAGGTAACCACAGGCATTCCATATCCCAAGCATCTCAAGAACAGAAACCAGGTCGGGCATGGTGGCTCATGCCTGTAATCTCAGCACTTTGGGAGAATCAGGCAGGTGAATTGCTTCAGTCCAGGACTTCAAGACCAGCCTGGGCAACATAGTGGGACCCTGTCTCTGTAAAAACTTAAAAAATTAGCCAGGCATGGTGGTGTGTGCCCCTAGTCCCAGCTACTTAGGAGGCTGAGGCAGGAGGATTGCTTGAGCCTGGGAGGTTGAGGCTGCAGTGAGCTGAGATCATACCATTGCACTCTAGCCTGGGTGACAGAGCGAGACCCTGTCTCAAAAAAATAAAGAGTAGAAACCAAATTTTATTATCATGCCCCCAGTGTCTAATACAGTGCTTGGTACAAGTAGATACTATCAAATATTTGTTGAATCAGTGGTTGAATTAAGCCAGAAAATCTCTTCAGAGAGTATATATCTCCTTGGTTCTACACTGAGAAAATAGCAGCCCCTAACCTCCTGGCCTGTAGGAAGTCCTCTGCTCGGCCTTCCTTAGATGCTTACCAGGGAGGGATCCACTGGGTTCAGGGTCACCTTTTCTTTTTAATCCTGTTGTCTTTTTTTTCTTTTCTTTTCTTCTTTTTTTTTTTCTTTTTTTTTTTTTGAGACGGAGTCTCGCTCTGTCACCCAGGCTGGAGTGCAGTAGTGCGATCTTGGCTCATTGCAACCTCTGCCTCCTGGGTTCAAGTGATTCTCCTGCCTCAGCCTCCCAAGTAGCTGGGATTACAGGCGCACATCACCATGCCCAGCTAATTTTTGTATTTTTAATAGAGACAGGGTTTTGCCATGTTGGCCAGGCTGGTCTTGAACTCCTGACCTTAAATGATCCCCCCACCTTGGCCTCCCAAAGTGCTGGAATTGCAGGCATGAACCACCGCACCTGGCCCTGTTATCTTTTTTTTTTTTTTTTAACAGATGGTCATTTCAGCTCCTGGCTAAGGCCACAAAGCAAAGTGTCCTTTATTCACTGATTGTTGTTTGAGCAAGGGTGCCCTCCTCCCCCTTGCCAGGCTGCTGGGAGTGAGACAGATACGGCCTTGGCAGCAGTGTCTTGGAGTGACTGTGAATAAGGGATGTTTTCTCTCCTGTCTCTCTCCCAGTGTCTGGATGCCAGCCGCCCATGGCTCTGCTATTGGATCCTGCACAGCTTGGAACTGCTAGATGAACCCATCCCCCAGATAGTGGCTACAGAGTGAGTCTGGCTTTGGGAAATCTGGGGTGTTCTCTGAAATTGTATTTTGAGTTTGGGGTTTTGTTTTGTTTCTGTTTTATTTGTTTGGAATGGAAAAAAACAGAGTGCCACAAAGAAATCCTTGCCCTTCTCATGACCTCCGGCAACTTCCTGAAACTCCTCCACTTTAGAAACCTAATGTAAGCTGGTGGGTAGAACAAGACTTTGAACTGCCAAGAGAAGGATTCTGGTTTCTTCTGTGGTCTTTTCTTTTGGCTCTTGACTCTGGTCTTTGAGAAAAGTCTTAATCATCAACTCTGAGAGACATGATTTTGCCAGAAAGTACAGTATGCATTTGAACAGCTTCTGTGGGGAAGCACGTGCCCGTCCAGTGAACAAAAATGCCTTTGCCTTTCCTACGCACCTCTGTAGAAGTACCTCCCTGCTCCCGGTACTTGGAGGGACCGTGCAGCTCTTGATGGGACTGGACGTGTTACTGGCGTGGCATACAAATGCCGTGACTCTCAGTTTTCCTACACCTGTTTGATGATTAGAGATCCAAGCAACTGAGCTTCTTCCCAAGATCCTTGTACCGATGGCATTCTTGATCTGGCACCTCATTCCCAGACACTCATCACTATTTATATATAAAAAGACTGATCATGACTCCAGTCCTAGGGATACCTGGAATAAGAAAGGGCAGCCAGGAATTGGATCTAAGAGATCCGCTGAGAGGCAGCATGGGCTCTAGGCAGCATCTCGAATTTCTCAGCTTCCTCTGGTGCTCCTGAGGGCGAGGCATCTGGGATGAGAGATTTCTGAGCCAGGTTCGTTTCTCCACAGCACAAGGAGGCAGCTGTGCTGGGACACACAGAGGCTAGCCGGGGCCCCTCTCTGGTCACAGAGCCCCTGCCTTGGTCACATTGTCAGGTCAGAAGAACAGAACTGGACATTGTCTCATTCATTCTGTCTTAACAATAACCTCTCATTCTTGCCTTCCTGGGCAGGGTGTCTTGTGATGAATGTGGATGGGGAAGATAATAAAGAATTAGGCCATTAACCCTTGTGGTACGTAGGATGCTTTCTGAGGGAGAGGCAAGTGCATTGTTTTGATCATCGGGATGCCACTGCAAGCCTGGCTGCTTCCAGCACTGGAAGGAGAGTTGGACACAGTTTCTGCAGTAACAGGAATTTAATTGTCAAAGAAAGGCTCATGTGGTTTTTTTTTTTTTTTTTTTTTTTTTTTGAGACAGAGTTTCACTCTGTCACCCAGGCTGGGGTACAGTGGCACAATCTCAGCTCACT
>NW_012101943.1:4254637-4256533 GCF_000951045.1 Mandrillus leucophaeus
GGAGGTGGAGGTTGCAGTGAGCCGAGATCACACCACTGCACTCCAGCCTGGGCAACAAGAGGGAAACTCTGTCTCAAAAAAAAAAAAAGAAAAACTTTCTGGCTGGATGTAGTGGCTCACGGCTGTAATCCCAGGACTTTGAGAGGCTGAGACAGGTGGATCACTTGAGGTCAGGAGTTCAAGCCCAGTCTGACCAACATGGTGAAACCCTGTCTCTACTAAAAATACAAAAAATAGCTGGGTGTGTTGGCTGGCACCTGTAATCCCAGCTACTTGGGAGACTGAAGCAGGAGAATCGCTTGAATCTGGGAGGCAGAGGTTGCAGTGAGCCGAAATCATACCACTGCACTCCATTCTGGGTAACAGAAGGAGACTCTTGTCTCAAAAGACAAACAAACAAACAAAACATTTTTTTCTAAGCTTATTTGCATTTTCTGAAATTTCACAATGATCTTTTATTATTTTGTAATTAAAGGAATGGTTTAAAAATAAGCTTGATTTGTCCTTATTTCAAAAACCACTTGACAGTTAATGAGAGTTTCTGCTTCACAGGTGCCTTAAAAGCTTTACCTGTGTTTCTTCTGAGCATTGAGTTAATGAACTTTTAAACATTTCTTAGACTTTCCAATAATGAATTTTGCTTTGTGCCTAGGAGGTAGTTACTTCTAGGTACAGATAACATTTGTTATGAACAAAGCCTACTGGCTCTGACCCATAAGGAAATAGACTATTTTTAGTAAGATACAGAGAAATCTTAAAGACTTCTATATAAATAGAAGATTTTTTTTAGACTAGCTGAAATAGAATATTGCCTTTTTATTTATCTTGCACAGGGAAATGAAATGCTTTGAAATGCGTTCAGTTTTCTTTCTTCATACAAATATATTAAGGTGACCTAGAGGCAGAAAGTCTAGCTCTGCAGTTTTATTAAATTTTCCTGCCTTCTTTTCCCCTGCATGCAACACACACACCCCCTACACTTACACAAAGGTTTCTCTTTCCTATTTTGTTCACTGCTGTGCTTCTGTTTGTTTAGGGAACAATATGATAAGCTGGGTTCCCTCTAGTGGACAAAATATTTTTGTCAGCTGCTATGACCGCTGACCAAAGCCAGCAAGGCCAGGTTGTTACGGCTGGTATCAGAGGTTTCAAGAATAATGTATTCATAGCCTGGAATGTTTTCTTTATTTTTGGTAGAGAGAGTGCCTTGCTGTGTTGCCTGGGCTGGTCATGACCTCCTGGGCTCAATTGATCCTCCTACCTTAGCCTCCCAAAACACTGCGATTACAGGCGTGAGGCCACCATGTCCAGTCCATAGGTAGGACTTTAGCTTGCCTCTTTTTTTTCTTTTTTTTTTGAGAAAGAGTCTTGCTTTCTTGCCCAGACTGGAGTGCAGTATCACGATCTTGGCTCACTGCAACCTCCGTCTCCTGCATTCAAGCAATTCTTCTGCCTCAGCCTCCCGAGTAGCTGGGACTACAGGCATACAGGCGGGAGCCACCACACATTTTTCATAGAGACGAGGTTTTACCATGTTGGCCAAGTTGGTCTCAAACTCCTGACCTCAGGTGATCCACCTGCCTCACCCTCCCAAAGTGCTGGGATTATAGGTGTGAGCGACCCCGCCCGGCCTTTTTTTTTTTGAGACGGTGTTTTGCTCTTGTTCCCAGGCTGGAGTGCAGTAGCATGATCTCAGCTCACTGCAACCTCCACCTCCCGGGTTCAAGTGATTCTCCTGCCTCAGCTTCCCGAGTAGCTAGGATTACAGGGGTGCGCCACCACGCCCAGCTAATTTTTGTATTTGGTAAAGCAGGGTTTCAACATGTTGGCCAGGCTGGTCTTGAACTCCTGACGTCAGGTGATCCACCCGCTTCAGCTTCCCAAAATGTTGGGATT
>NW_012101943.1:4259468-4261334 GCF_000951045.1 Mandrillus leucophaeus
TTTTTTTTTTTTTGAGACAGAGTTTCACTCTGTCACCCAGGCTGGGGTACAGTGGCACAATCTCAGCTCACTGCAGCCTCCACTTCCCGGGTTCAAGTGATTCTCCTGCCTCAGCCTCCTGAGTAGCTGGGATTACAGGCACCCACCACCATGCCCGGCTAATTTTTGTATTTTTAGTAGAAGCAGGCTTTCACCATATTGACCAGGCTGGTCTTGAACTACTGACTTCAGGTGATCCGCCCGCCTCCCAAAGTGCTGGGATAACAGGCGTGAGCCACAACATCCAGCCCTGTGTGTTTTAGAAATACCAGCTCGGGGGCCTGGGGATAGTTTGGGACGTTTTCCCTTCACTCCTACACAATCAGGATATTTGGAAAGTTTTCCCTTCACTCCTACACAATGGGAAAGTCGGGTGTGAGAGAAGAAAGAAAAAATGGGGGATTTCTGTGAGCCTCGGTCCGAACGCTAGATGGAGGAGGCCGCAGACCCATGAGAAACTGGAAGAGAGAGTCACGGGGTGCCTGAGGTGGAAGCACTTGAGCCAGAATTGACTGAGTTTTTTTCTAGGCTGTGTACTTGGTGTTTTGTAGGGAAGGCTTTTCTGAGGAAGTGTCAGTGCTGGTTTTGGGGCAATGTCACATAGGATGAGAGGAGCCCTTAAAGGGCTTTTCATTGGAAGCAATCTAAATTAAAAAATCAACAGTAGAGAATGTTTAAAAAATTTTTTTTAAATGTAAAGCTGGACGTGGTGGCTCAGGCCTATAATCCCAAGCACTTTGCGAGGTTGAGGTGGGTGGCTTACTTGAGGCCAGGAGTTTGAGACCCGCCTGGCCAACATGGTGAAACTCTCTCTCTACTAAAATACAAAAGTTAACCGGGCATGGTGGTACATGCCTGTAATCCCAGCTACTTGGGAGGCTGAGGCAGGAGAATCACTTGGACCCAGAAGGTAGAGGTTGCAGTGAGCCGAGATTGTGTCACTGCACTCCAGTCTGGGCGACAGAGTGACACTCCATCTCAAAAAAATAAATAAATGAAATACATAAATTTAAAAAATAAAACATAAGTCATTTATGGTGCAGTACATTCAATGAAATATAACCATTAAAAAATTTATAAATGTGGCCAGGCATGATCACATCTGTAATCCCAGCACTTTGGGAGGCCAAGGTCAGAGGACCACTGGAGCTCAGGAATTCAAGACCAGTCTGGGCGATATAGTGAGACTCCATCTCAAAAATAAAAATAAAAATAGCTGGGTGTGGTGGTGCACACTTCTAGCTGCTCAGGAGGCCGAGGCAAGAGGGTCACTTGAGTTCAGGAGTTTGAGGCTGCAGTGAGCCATGATAGCACCACTGCATTCCAGCCTGGGCAACAGAGCAAGACCCTGTCTCAATAAATATATGAATGTGTATATTTGTATGTTAAAATGTATGTATTTATATAGAGAGATGTGAAATGAAAATAGTTTAAAAGATTTAATTTATATATATTAAAATATAGATGATTATATGCATAGATAAAACCAGAAAGATACATGTAGTAGTTACTTCTGGACAATAGGGTTAAAAGTGATTTTATAAACTTTCTGGGCTGGGCTCACACCTGTAATCCCAGGGCTTTGGGAGGCCAAGGCCAGTGGATCACCTGAAGTCGAGTTTGAGACCAGCCTGGCCAACATGGGGAAATTCTGTCTCTACTAAAAATACAAAAATTAGCCTGGCTTGGTGGTGTATGCCTGTAATCCCAGCTACTCGGGAGTCTAAGGCAGGAGAATTGCTTGAATCAGGGAGGTGGAGGTTGCGACGAGCCAAGATCATGCCACGCTACTCCAGCCTGGAGGACAGAGAGAGACTCTGTCTTTAA
>NW_012101943.1:4263474-4280532 GCF_000951045.1 Mandrillus leucophaeus
GTTCAAGTGATTCTCCTGCCTCAGCTTCCCGAGTAGCTAGGATTACAGGGGTGCGCCACCACGCCCAGCTAATTTTTGTATTTGGTAAAGCAGGGTTTCAACATGTTGGCCAGGCTGGTCTTGAACTCCTGACGTCAGGTGATCCACCCGCTTCAGCTTCCCAAAATGTTGGGATTACAGATGTGAGCCACTGCACGCGGCCTAGCTTGCCTATTTTAAGAGGTTATGTGCACACATTTATATGTGTTTACCTAAAATGAATTAATATTTTGAAACTAGACTAAGTACATTTGCTTTGCTTAATAGTTTTGGCACTGAAGGAAGCATCTTCTAATGAGAATCCCATTCTTTGTTACCGAAAGCAGCTTCAGTGAAACAGAGCAAAATAAAAATCACAGGGAGACCATCGCACTGTTGTTTTTAGCTTCTGTAAGATTTAAAAATTGCCTTTAACTTAAAAACCATTTTAGGATATTTCAGCTCGTAAGATTTTTCCAAAGGTAAATTCAAATTTTGCGATTTCAGTGTTTTATCCTTTCCGTTTCAAAGGTTATTAGTACCTTGTCCCTGGAGTAGCCTCTTAAATATTTTTCCTTTTAATTTTTAAGTGTAGTTTGTATGTTTCTGCACCTTTCAGTGAGGACACCATATCTAGGCCTTTGTCTCCTGGGCATTTTTCCTGACCAGGTGCTGTTGGCACCTGGTGAGTGCAGGTCAGGGGTGCTGCTAAATATCCTCTACAGGACAGTCCCTGCACCAAAGAATTTGAGCCCCAAATGTCAACAGTTGAGAAACTCTACTCTAAAATAGCCAACTTTCTTTTTCTTTGAGTCAGAGTCTTGCTGTGTCCCCCAGGCTGGAGTGCACTGGTGCAATCTCAGCTCACTGCAACGTCCGCCTTCCAGGTTCAAGTGATTCTCGTGCTTCAGCCTCCCAAGCAGCTGGGACTACAGGCGCGTGCCACCATGCCTGGCTAATTTTTGTATTTTTAGTAGAGATGGAGTTTCACCATGTTGGCCAGGCTGGTCTCAAACTCCTGGCCTTAAGCGATCTGCCCACGTCAGCCTCCCAAAGTGCTAGGATCATAGGCGTGAGCCATTGCGCCTGGCCTACAGTAGCCAACTTTTGACCTGATGGTTCTTCCAGAACAGCAGCCATCCAGAGACTTGCTAGTGCTTGACGAAGAGTCAAATAACATGTCTGACTCTGTGGGCAGCACAGGCCACCCGGAATCAACAAGAGATGCTGCCTGTCTTCACCTGTCCGTTGTCATACTCTACCTAGGGAAGGAGATTTCCTCTTCACTGTATCAAGCTGACGCTGTTTTACAGTTAGTACGAGAACAAGCTTGATGTGATGCCAGCTCATGCATCTTGCATTTACATCTCCTCCTAAGCTGTTCTGCCCATGGATGACTGTTCCTATTTCCAAAGCTGTAATCTTTTTTTCTGTTTTTTGTTTTTTTTTCTTTAAACCTTGCCAATTGTGCAGAACATAGCTATAATCTTCATAACTTATCCTAGGCCTTCAGTCTGTCCATGATAGCCTATTCTAGTGCTGAAGTTTTTTATGTAACCTAAATACTTCTTGCTACAGATTAGTCTCAGTTTTTGCCTACTAGAATGTTTATGTAATTATCCTTTGTATATTTGAGGTATTTTGCTGGGTAGCTTTCTCATTGTGATTGTCTGTAATATTAAGCTTTTTATTTTATTTTAAAAATAGAGATAAGGTCTTGCTGTATTGCCTAAGCTGGTCTTAAACTCTTGGCCTTAAGTAATCCTCCTGCCTTGGCCTCCCAAAGTCACGGCATTACAGGCACGAGCCACCACACCCAGCCAAATACTTGAAAAAAAAATTTAGTCATTTTTACAACTCTAATGTGAATTCCCTATGAGGTGGAAAATGGAGGCTAGAGCCAGATACAGTTCTGACTAATACTGTGTTTATGATGCTTTTTCTAAATTTTATTTTATTTTTATTTTTAATTTTAATTTTAATTTTTTTTGAGATGGAGTCTCACTGTGTCCCCTAGGCTGGAGTGCAGTGGTGCGATCTTGGCTCACTGCAAGCTCCACCTCCAAGGTTCACGCCATTCTTCTGCCTCAGCCTCCTGAGTAGCTGGGACTACAGGCGCCCACCACCACACCCAGCTAATTTTTTGTATTTTTAGTAGAGAAGGGGTTTCACCGTGTTAGCTAGGATAGTCTCGATCTCCTGACCTCATGATCCGCCTGCCTCGGCCTCCCAAAGTGCTGGGGTTACAGGCGTGAGCCACCGCACCTGGCCTATGATGCTTTTAACAAGCATTTTTATTGTTCTTCACAACTCGTGGACCCTTATCACTGGTCTTTTCCTGCTATGTTCCTAGTCATTTCCCATCTTGTATTCAGGTGCCTTACCCATTCCCCACCCCTGCCATCTCTAAGCATAATTTTTGCTATTTTTACCTATTTCATTTGTTTTATTCTTACTGGTTTCTGTACATGCCTTTGAATCCTTCATCCAAACTGATGACAATGTTTAGAATCAACATTGATTGTGATTGAATGATTGATTGAGACAGGGTCTCACTCTGTTGTCTGGGCTGGAGTTCTGTGGCACAATCATAGCTCACTGCAACCTGGACCTCCACAAGCTCAAGTGATCCTCCCACCTCAGCCTCCTGAGTAGCTGGGACTACAGGTGTGTGCCAACATGCCTGGCTAATTTTTATATTTTTTGTAGAGATGGGGTTTTGCCATATTGCCCAGGCTGGCCTTGAACTCCTGAGCTCAAGTGATCCCCTCACCTCAGCCAAAGTGCTGGGATTACAGGCATGAGCCACCACGCCTGGCCAGAATCAATCACTTAAGATCAGTCCTCAGCCATCACCTAAGAGTCCCAGTAAACTCCTTATAAGGCTGAGAGGCAATCGCTCATATCCCTGCTTTGAACTTGACCCTCTTACAAGATTTACACACTCTTTAATGATGGAATGATAGAGTGGTGTATCCCATAGAACTTTCTGTGATAATGAAAATGTTCTATATTCTGTAAATGTCTGTAGATGTCTATAAATGTCTACACATGTTCTATATTGGCCACTAGCCACAGGTAGCTGTTGAGTACTTGAAATGTGGCTTATGTGACTGAAGAGCTGACTTTTCTATTTTAATTAATTGAAAATTTAAATTGCCTCATGTGGCTAGCGGCTGCCCATTGGACAGCACAGATGTATCTCATTGCTACTTAAAATGGGGTCCCCAGACCAGGAGCATTGCTGTCACCTGGGAACATATTAGAAATGAGGACTCTCAGCCGGGCATGGTGGCTCACGCCTGTAATCCTAGCACTTTGGGAGGCCAAGGCAGGCAGATTGAGCTCAGGAGTTTGAGACCAGCCTGGGCAACATGGTGAAACCCTGACTACTAAAAAATACAAAAACTAGCCGGGCGTGGCGGTGTGCGCCTGTAGTCCCAGCTACTCAGGAGGCTGAGACAGGAGAATCGCTTGAACCCAGGAGGCGGAGCTTGCAGTGAGCGGAGATCGCCCACCCACTGCACTCCAGCCTGGGCAACAGAGCGAGACTCCATCTCCTTAAAAAAAAAAAAAAAAAAAAAAGACTGTCAGACCCATCTATTTCTACTGAATTAGAGCTGCAGTTTAGCAAGCTCCACAGGTAATTTCTATGTAACTCAAGTTTGAGAAGCACTGATACCTGGCTGAACAGTGGAATCACATGGGGAGTTTTAAAAAAATACTGCCACCTGGGTCCCACCCATGGTGATTCTGGTTTAATTGGAATTAGGTGTGGCTTGGGTGTTGCGATTTTTAAAACACCCCCCAAGTAATTTTAGTTGTGTAGCAAGGACTAGTTAGTGATGGCTCAAGCTTTGCATGTATCTGAATCACCTGGAAATTTGGTAAAAATACAGAGGCCCAAGATCTTTTCCACTTCAGCAAGACTGGGTCTCTGTATTCTTTATTAGCTTTCTACAGATTCTGATGCACACATATTGGGTTTGAAAATCTGTGATGTAGAATATAGTTTCCCACTTTGTTGGTAATTGGCATGTAAGCTAGAATGAAATGCCTTGCTGACGTTAAAGAAAATTGATGTATTACAGCTTTCAGTCATATTCTAAATGAATGATTTTGTGAATACTTGTTTTTCACAAAACATGCCACTTGGTGTTTGTACAATGTTTTTTGCTTGTAATTTTTATTTGTTGGTGAACTTCTTGTCTCTATGATATGTTTTTCTCCCCCTACATTTGTGGGGAAAAAAAATTTTTTTTGTAGAGCTGGGGTCTCACTGTGTTGCCCAAGCTGGTCTTGAACTACTGGCTTCAAGCAGTCCTCCGCCTTGGCCTCCCAAAGTGCTGGAATTACAGGCGCCAGCCACTATGCCTGGCTCCTTTTTTTTTTTTTTTTTTTTTTAGTGGATAGAAGTATCATTAACATTTTGGTCTTCAGAATTGCTAAGAAGTCTGTTAATGACAGCTGGTAGTTCATGGTCAACTTGCCAGTGCCTTAAAGTGCAAGTTGGAAAGCCTTGGGATCAGAATGTTCTGTAATACGGAAGTGTCTGAGATCAAGAGAAGCCCAACTTCCAGTTCTCTAGCACAGCCCCAGACAGTCAGATGCAGCATGTCAGCTGAGGGAGGTTGGCATGGAGGGATGGTATCAAGGTGTCTAGTACATTCAGATCCTAACTAATTCGAGGCTTTAGGATCAGTAGTGTTGCGTTCAGCATGATTCTATCTTAGGAGCTGGGAAAGGGAGTGTATAACCAGGTGACTCACTTTCTTTCTTTTAAAAAATGTGCTGTTAAGTTTTGTATCAGCTAAAACCTTTTGTTTTTGTGGTACAGAAACCTTTTGGTATGCTAGTGTGGCCAGCCTTTGTTAGGGCATGAGCTTATTAACTATTAGTTTCTGGGAAATGTCATAAGAGTTGATGACGATTTGGAAAGTAGGAACAAATTAAAGTTCTCTATAGAAATTAATTGTCATTAAAAATGTGTCACATGCTGGGCACGCTGGCTCAAGGCTGTGATCCCAGCACTTTGGGAGTCCAAGGTGGGAGGATTGCTTGAGCCCAGGAGTTCAAGACTAGCTTGGGCAACATGGTGAAACCCCATCTTTATAAAAAATACAAAAATTAGCCAGGCGTGGTGGCACATGCCTGTAATTTCAGCTACTTGGGAGGCTGAGGTGGGAGGATAGCTTGAGTCTGGGGAGGTCGAGGCTGCAGTGAGCCATGATTATGCTGCTGTCCTGCAGCCTGGCCGACAGAGTAAGACCTTCTCTCAAAAAAAAGAAAAAAAAAAAAGCATAGTGCCACGTAATTGTCTTCAACTTCAGTTTCAATCCTTGTGTTTTCTACAGTAAAATTTTAGGTGCAAGAAGAAGTGTGCGTTATTGTAACCCATGATGTTTCAGAACTCACAGAGCAAGGCAGCAGTATTTGCTTTTGCTTTCCCTGCCCAGATAATGGAAAGTCTGAAATCGAAAGTAATTAAATGTGATGTTGGCAAACAGTCATAAACTTGTGTCTTCCTGGAGAGTAGGCTATGTAGTCTTTCTGGCAGCAGTAGCAAGGAAAGAATGAGGTGAAAGCGCCCAGGAAAGAAGGCCCCATGAACACTGCAAAGACAGTTTGCTTGTTCTAAATGGAGGTTTCTCCTGGCAGGAAGGCTGTGACCCTGCTGAGCTGTGGAGAAACAGCTTGATAACCAGGGCTTTCCTGAGGCACCCTTTCTGGTGCACTTCGGAAGACCCTGGGCTGATGATTGGGCTCTCTGAATTTCACCTAAAGCAAGACTGTAACTTCTGGGCAGCCTGATGCCAGGCTTGGAGGCAAACCCTCAGAAAACAGCTCCCCTCAGTGAGGGAGTGGGAGCCTGTTTGAATTAGTGTGGAGAATTCTCTAAGAACCCACAAACTGGGAGGCATTCTCATGGCGAGTCAGTGCGGCTCCTCTTACGTTTACCACAATTAAGGTGAGCATGAGAGCAGCCTGCCTCTCTTCTATTCTCCCAGCCATGGAGGCAGGCTCCATTAAAAATGTGTTTTTCGGCCGGATGCAGTGGCTCACGCCTTTAATCCCAGCACTTTCAGAGGCTGCAGCGGGCAGATCACTTGAGGCCAGGTAGTTCAAGACCAACCTGGCCAACATGTTGAAACCTCATCTCTACTGAAAGTACAAAAAATTGGCTGGGCATGATGGTGCACGCCTGTAATCCCAGCTACTTGGAAGGGTGAGGCAAAAGAATCCCTTGAACCTGGGAGGCAGATGCTGCAATGAGCTGAGATTACGCCACTGCACTGCAGAAAAAAACAAACAAACTTGCTTCCTACTGGTGGAGTAGGAATCAGTGGCCCCCAGAGGCTAAGGTGGCAGTGGGAGTGAGAAGACCTCTCTTTACGTGTTCATGATAGGCCGAGGTGATGCTAGGATGGTTGGTGTGGAAAGAAGCAGTTGAGCACCATGTTTTGGCAAAATTCAAAGGCTGGGAGGCTCCCAAAGGCAAGGAGGAGGAGGCTGGTACCACAGGTCCAGGGCAGTGAGTTGAGTGGAAACTCTGGGAAAGGCTTATGTGGGAAGCACAGGAGACTTTTACCCCATAGCTACGAAAGTCAGTTTCTTCCCAGCCTTGTGTTCCCTGCTTCATGACCAGGCAAGCGCTTAAGTATGAAACTCAGAGGAGGGCAGACAGAAATGATGATAGCTGGGGAGAGAAGTAAGCCTTTTGGGGAGAGGTTATATTCAACAGGTGGGAGGAGAGGTTCCCCCCCACTTTCGAGGCGGGGGGGGATCATTGGAAAAGCATGGAATCTAGTGGGAATTTGGTGTTTTGACATGAATGCTCTCTGACTTTGTTTTTGCCCTTTGGCTGTGTACCTAGTGTGTGTCAGTTCCTGGAGCTGTGTCAGAGCCCAGAAGGTGGCTTTGGAGGAGGCCCCGGTCAGTATCCACACCTTGCACCCACATATGCAGCAGTCAATGCATTGTGCATCATTGGCACCGAGGAGGCCTATGACGTCATTAACAGGTACAGCGAAAGCCAGCAGTGACAGAAACACAGAGGAGTTCCCTACCTGCTGACACGCACTGACTGTTGCCTCTCTTGCCTCTTTCCCTGTTTCTCAGAGAGAAGCTTCTTCAGTATTTGTACTCCCTGAAGCAACCTGACGGCTCCTTTCTCATGCATGTCGGAGGTGAGGTGGATGTGAGGTGAGTGGGGTTTTGCACAGGCTGCCACATCGGTTGACTCTAGAGCTCATCTGCCATTAGAGACGCCAAGCCTAAGGAACATCATGGGGAAGCTGCCGCTTTGTCCCAGAATGACACATAGGATGACATGTCAGTGACACATCAGAATCATTCAGATGTGATGCAGATGTCCTCAGGTGTCATGATCACTTGACTTATTTTATGTAAATGTGAAAATATAAGACAGAAACAAATGCTTTTGTTTTAGAAATTAAAAATACGTTTGGTATAAAATGATATACCACAATATAAATGACTGTATGGTGTAATGTATTCCTTCACCTCTCTGAGATAGGAAGGGAGGAGAAAGCCCAGCAGGGCCTCAGTAAATACCTTCTGAGTGAGTTTGATGAAATCATGAGAATGTCTAACCCCTGAGGTCCTCCTGAGGCACATGAGAGTTTTTCTGGGAGGTGCAGAGAGCCTTGTGGACCAGGAGAGTGCAGTGCAATAAAATCACATTAACTAATTGATGCCAGTTAGCTTGAAATTATTATTTTCCTCCATAAGTGTCTGATGTACCGAGCAAGTTGCTTCCTCACCTGGCAGATTACTTATGAGGCATACAGGGAATTCATTGAATAAGCCATTTCTCTAAGGCAGTGGCTCATTGAGATTTTATGCCATTTTCTTATTATTTAGTTGAGAAATACATTTTGTGAGGTTTCTATAGCAAAGCTGTCTTACTGCCTATGTGTAAATGGGTTTGCTTCTGCACAAGTTGATTAATACTCTGGCTTAAGCATCTGGCTTAACCATTGGTTTGAAAGTATAGGGGAGGAAAAAGCACGAACATTTTGGAGCATAAAATACATTACAGATAATAGCAGGTAATCAGGCTGCAAAGGCCTTTAGTTCAAGATGTTCTTCTGTCTCTAACTTGTCTAATCCAATCAAAAAATTAGATTAGGATCTGTATATACCAGTGAAGCCAGTAGAACTACTGAGGTAAATCAGTATGTGTTGATTCTTCTTAAGGAAAATGTTAAAAGAAGTTTTTTCCCTTGTGTTCACTACATTTTCATTCCTGTTCTGTTGCTATTCCCCCCAAATATGCACAATCTTGAAACATAGCTTTTAAAAACATAACTAAGATTATTAGGCAAAAGCAAACAAATCATAGCAAGATCCGTTTGGTATTTTATCATATACCTTTTGCAGCTATGATTATTTGCTGTCTTATTCATTCTAGCACCAGTGGCCCCCTCCATGTTCTTTATGTATATGTTCTAGATAAATGCTAGGAAACTTCTCCAGTAAGACAGATTGGTTCCTCTGCTGAGCACTGGAGCCATATTCTTCCCTGACCTTTGCACTTTGGGTGATGCTCTGCCGTTCGTGCCCATGCTTTCTATTTACATAAAGGATTAAAGATATGAATAATGGAGAAAAGCTTGTAGATTGCATCTGTTTTCCTTGGTTTGCCTGGTTTCTAGTACCCCGATTCCATCATTTTTCACTTGGCGTTTCTTTAATTGTCTTTTGCCTAGAAGCATCAGCCAGTCCTCAGGAGTGCTTGTTTGGATGGATTTGACTTTGAGAGAAGCAGCAGTGACAGGGGAGAGTTTGACATCTGGAGACTAGCTTGCTGCCCTTCTGGGATAGACAGCAGTCTCTGGATGAGCTTTCTGCTCTGTTACACTGCTGATAGTTTCAGAGATGAGCCTACTCAAGGGTCTATAGCTCCAGTGTATTGTAAAAAATCAAATCTCAGTGAACTCATAGCAAGCACCATTTTTTCTCAGTTCTTAAGAAAGGCAGGAGTCATTATTCCTGACCTCCTAATCTAGGTTATATAATCTGGAGCATTCTGTGAGGATAAGGTGGAGGCAGGGATCTAGCATTTGCAGAAGTTTGGTGAGAGAGCATGTGTTGTTCAAGAAAGGACAAGTTCAGTGTTGAAGTGTAGATGGCCTGGTGGGCAGGGGAGCAGTGGAGCTGGAGGGACAGGCTGGAAACAGGCCACAGAGGCCCTGAAATCTCCTATGGAGTCTGGAGTTTAGTGATGTGATCTGATTTGTATTTTCTTAGATGTTTCCTAATTGCAGTGATGAATTGTAGTATTCCAATAAAAGCCCTCTGGTTTCAGGGCTGGAGGGAGGGAGAGCAGGGTGACTGATCCAGGTCGAAGAAGGCTTGGATTTGGGTGATGGCAGCAAGGATGGAAAGTTAGTGGACAAATTCAAATTTGAGAGCTGCAATGACTGGATGGAGGGAAAGGGGTAGAAATACATGAAAAGGTTGTATTATGTTTCTTCCCTGTCTCAGTGTGAGACCTGGAACTCGTGTCTGCTGTCATCACGTCTTAGACCTCACTGGTGAGAGGCAAACTGTATTATAGGTTGCCTCCTACCTAACAAGTCACAATAGGATTCAAGAGCAAATGCATTTGAGCCTCTCTAAGAGGCCCACGACTGCAAGGAAATTAGATCAGATCTTCTAAATTAGCTGATGGTAGATGATCACATTTGGCATTGGCACTTGTGACTCTTGTGTGCTCCCAATGCCTGCTGGTAGAACTAAACCTCCACTGTGCCTTTGGCTGCTAAAAATGCTAGTAGGATCATAATGCATGCAGCTTCCGCAGAGACTTCTTTGGAATACCTCAGTAAATTTGGCTTCATGTTATGTCTATAAGGAGTAAGATGGAAACCAGGGCCGAGCGTGGTGGCTCATGTCTGTAATCTCAACATTTTGAGAGGCTAAGATGAGAGAATCACTTGAGGCCAGGAGTTCAAGACCAACCTGGGCAACATAGCAAGACCCTGTCTCTACAAAACACTTTTAAAAACTTAGCCAGGTGTGGTGGCATACATCTGTAGCCCCAGCTGCTTAGGAGGGTGAGGCAAGATCAGTTGAGCCCAGGAGTTTGAGGTTGCAATAAGCCATGATAGCGCCACTGTACTGCAGCCTAGGCAACAAAGCGAGATCCTATCTTAAAAAAAAAAAAAAAAGATATGGAAACTAGGCCCTTCTTTTATGTTTTTTAGGAGCCCTTAGGAAAAGAATTTTTGTTTGTTTGTTTTGTTTTAAGATGGAGTTTCTTTCTGTTGCCCAGGCAGGAGTGCAGTGGTGGGATCTTGGCTCACTGCAACCCCTGTCTCGGGTTCAAACGATTCTCCTGCTTCAGTCTCCCAAGTAGCTGGGATTACAGGCGTGTGCCACCATGCCCAGCTAATTTTTGTATTTTTTGTAGAGACGAGGTCTCACCATGTTGGCCAGGCTGATGTCGAACTCTTGACCTCAAATAATCCACCTGCCTTAGCCTCCCAAAGTGCTGGGATTACAGGCGTGAGCTACCACACCTGGCCAGGAGAAGGATTTTTGAGCAGAATGCAAACCAATGATTTTTGTCTTCCCCGTGCTGGGTATTTGAAAAAGCCATAGAGGGGAAGGAAAGGCAGTCTATGTGTGTATTCCATGACAGAGGGAGAAGCTGAAATAAAATGTGCCCCAAGAAGAATTAGGGCTGGGAGGATGGAATAGCAAGAATGATCCCAAATCAAGTATAATGATTTTTTTTTGTTTGTTTTGGGTTTTTTTTTTTTTTTTAGACAGAGTCTTGCTCTGTTGCCCAGGCTGGAGTACAGTGGTGCGATCTTGGCTTACTGCAAGCTCCGCCTCTGCTTTGGGTTTTTTGAGACAGAGTCTCGCTTTGTCGCCCAGGCTGGAGTGCAGTGGCACTATCTTGGCTCACTGCAACCCCCACCTCCCAGGTTCAAGTGATTCCCCTATGTCAGCCTCCCGAGTAGCTGGGACTACAGGCGTGTGCCACCATGTCCAGCTAATTTTTGCATTTTTAGTGGAGATGGGGTTTCACAATATTGGTCAGGTTGGTCTTGAACTCCTGGCGTCGTGATCCACCTGCCTCGGCCTCCCAAAGTACTGGAATTACAGGCGTAAGCCACCATGCCCAGCCTAATAATTTTTTAAAAAAAAAATAGCCCGGGCGCAGTGGCTTACGCCTGTAAATCCCAGCACTTTGGGAGGCCGAGGCAGGCGGATTGCTTGAGGTCGGGAATTTGAAACCAGCCTAGCCAACATGGCGAAACACCATCTCCACTAAAAGTACAAAAGTAAGCCATGCATGGTGGCATGCGCCTGTAATCCCAACTACTTGGGAGGCTGATACAGGAGAATTGCTTGAACCCGGGAGGCAGAGGTTTCAATGAGCTGAGATCATACCACTGCACTGCAGCCTGGGCGACAGAGTGAGGCCCTGTCTCAATAAAAAGCAAAACAAAAGCAAAACAAAAAATATAGACATGTGCCTTTTTCATTTAACGTGTGTGTCTGTGTGTGTACTGGTGAGAAGTTTGAAATCAAGCCTCTTTTCTCCCTCTAGAGGGTTAAGGACTGTATTTGAGTGGACTCACCTATTCCTATCCTTGTTTGGTATATTACAATTTGGTGGCCTGTTTTGCAGTTTATCTGTTGCAGTAAAAGTATAGTTAATCTTTAACATGTCAAGGCTGTAAACAGAAATCCTGGATCTGAAACAGTACTAACATCCAAATGAATGATATCAGAAGTACCTGAATGATACCATAGATTTATGGCAACCATTATAGGTCTTTGAAAGAAGGGCTGAATCCACTTTTGACATGAATTGATATGGCTGTTATTTCCTCTGATGTAGATTGGACCATGTGGAGGTAGGGAGAATAGAATGTCATGTTCTTTCACTGAAGCCATGCCGTGAGCAACTCTATCCAAATAGAATGTCACACCTCTCAGTTGGAGACCCAGGAGGACTGACCGTGTGCCAAGAGTGAGGACAGGAGGTGATTACAGCTTACTAGGCAAGGCGAGCAGTCCACCCGCGGAGTTCACTGAGCCGCATTCGCTCTTCCGTAGAGCTTAATGTGTTTCCTGTTTCTGTCTTTCCAGAAGTGCATACTGTGCCGCCTCCGTAGCCTCGCTGACCAACATCATCACTCCAGACCTCTTTGAGGGCACTGCTGAGTGGATAGCAAGGTGAGAGAAACTAGGGTTTCTCCTGGCCTCTTGGAGAGCAGGCGGTCACGACGCTACTTCAGAAAAATAAAGAAAATGCAGAGGGACTCGGAAGGGAATACAAAATCACAGGAGATCCATTAGAGTTATCTAATGATTTTTTTAAGTACTTAAAATGTCTTCTTTTTTCCAAACTTTCTTTAATGTTATATTTTAGATTGGCAAGGATAAAACAAACCTTGGTAAACAATATTAGTGAGAGCCTGAACTGATTTAACCAGTTTTTAGAGCAATTTGACAATATATCAAAGGTGCCCTCGCATAGGACCCAGTAATTCCACTCCCACAGAAACCCTCGCACACACGAATGGGAGAGAGGAGCACAGGACTTGTTTATAAGAGCCAAAAGCTGGACACAGATTCAGTGCTCATAAGCACGAGATGGTAAGTGTAGTATAGTTGCATCAGAATATAATGTAACTGTCAAAGTGAATGAACTAGAGTTACATGGATCAATACGGAAAAATCTCTCTGTTGAGCTGAAAGAATGAAAAGAAAAAAATACAAAAAACCATACAGATTAGCACATTTACTTAAAATTTGAAACATGCAAGAGAATTCTGTACTGTTTCTGAGAAGAATCATGTGGTAATAATATAAAAACATGCATACGAAAGATAAACACCAAATTTAGCATGGTGATTCCTGCTGGGGGGAGAGCAAAGGAAATGAGATAAGTCTGCATAGGAGACTTCAGCTGTAATCATTAACAACAATAAAGACCTGAAGTGTATATGGCTAATTCTAAGCTAGGTATTAGATACATGTATGTTCTATATTTTATTTGCTGTACTTTCCTGGATGCTTCAAATATTTCATAATTTAAAAACATGCCAGGTGTGGTGGCTCACGCCGGTAATCCCAGCACTTTGGGAGGCCAAGGCGGGCGGATCATGAGGTCAGGAGATCGAGACCATCCTGGCTAACATGGTGAAACCCCGTCTCTACTAAAAATACAAAAAATTAGCTGGGCGAGGTGGTGGGTGCCTGTAGTTCCAGCTACTCGGGAGGCTGAGGCAGGAGAATGTCGTGAACCCGGGAGGTGGAGCTTGCAGTGAGCCGAGATAGCACCACTGCACTCCAGCCTGGGTGACAGAGCAAGACTCCGTCTCAAAAAAAAAAGCAAAAGGTATAGTAGACACATGTATACTGTGATGGAATGATAGCCAAGCTCAGATACTGTTTTAGTTTAAAAATGTTTGTTTTTATCAAAGTAGCATGTCTTACCATGTAAATATAATTTACAGTGACACCAGATGATATGCTGAGATCATATTTCCTTTTTTGTATGAGTTTCATTTTCCTGGAGTTAATGAATATATCATGAATGTACTTATGAATTCTTTCCCAAATTGTCTGTCAGAGCTATAAAAAAATTACTCTAAACGTAGTCAAACCCTTCAGGTAACCTGTCTGTGCGTGCGTGCATTTTGAGTCACCCCTCTTGGAGCCCTCTGCCCTCCTGCTTCAGTCTGGACAGATTGCTCTCAGCTTGTTGCACAGCAGGCTTTCCGAAGCTTCCTTTCAGCATGAAATTCACTTCGCTTCTCTCCTTTGTTGAAGTCCCTGTCCTCCTTTTTCTTGGTTATTTTCATGAAGCATTGTACTCCAACAGATCCCAACAAAGGGGACCTGGGAGATAAATTTTAATATCTTGCATGTATCTGTGTTCTAATCTCACACTTAATTATTTGGTTAGAGATTTCTAAATTGGAAATGGTATAAACTGTATTCTTTCTGAATTTTGTAAGCATTGCTTCGTTATCTTCTAGCTTCCAGTGTCATTGTGAATAAGGCTGATAATAGTAACCAGAGTTCATTGAGGACTATGTCATGCTCAATAGTAAGGTAGCTATATATAGTTGAGAGCTGGAGAGTAGGCACTGCCTGTGTTTGGTTCTCTTTTATATTTTGTGTTTCTCCGCTGAGATTTCCCATCTTTTTATTCTTTATGAGTGTATTTTTCTTCACTTTGCTGTGGTAAGTATGTAATTATAATGTCTGCTTTAAATTGCTTGTCTGGGAATTTCCACATCTGTGTGTCCTAGAGTTGGCATGTCAGCTCCGTGAGTCTTCCTGTGCCGCGTGATGTTGTGTTGTGTCCTGGACATTGTGATGTGATGGTGGAGGTGTCATACAACAGAACGGTGTGGATTCTGGTGGTTTGCCCTGAAGGGTGTTGATGTTTTCAGTTTAGCAGGCAGTCAACTTGGTCAGACTCAAGCTGCAAACTGTCACTCCTGCAGCAGCTCAGAGCTCGGTTCTTGCTTGGAAGTTGCTTTGTTTCTCCAGCACGTATGCGGAAACTTGAACTGAGTTTAAATGCAGAATTTGGGATTTTTCTTCTTTGACTTTCCTGTTTCTGGATTCATCCTCAGTTTCTGGCAGCCTGCATCTTCCTGCCAGAAGGATGGTTGGCTTCCCATTAGAGTGTTGGCTGCTCGCCCCTGACCCCTGACCCCTGGCCTGCTGCCACCACCCTGGGCTACGGCTGCCATCCTGAGGGCAAACCAGAGAGAAAAAGTTGTGGGGGAAGGGAGGGACTAACTTCGTGCTGTTCTCTGTTCCAAGTTTCAAACTCCACCAAAATTTGCCTGCCTTGTTTCAGTCAGCTGAGCCCTCAGGAAGCTGTTTTTTTGTATTTTGTTCAGCGTACAGCTGTCGTTTGCAGGAGGGTTGATTGGTTAGGCACGGCCTAGACACGGAACTCAGACAGCCTGGGTTTGACTTCCAGTTTTGCCCTTTCTTTCCTCTTCTCTTCCTTCTTTCTTCCTCTCTTTCATCTCTCCCCTCCCTTCCTTCCTTCCTTCCTTCCTTCCTTCCTTCCTTCCTTCCTTCCTTCCTTCCTTTTTTTGAGACAGAGTCTTGCTCGGTTGCACAAGCTGGAGTATAGTGGCGTGATCACAGCTTGCTGCAGCCACCACCTCCTGGACTCAAGCAATCCTCCCATCTCAACCTCCCAAGTAGCTGGAACAACAGGCACGTGCCACCATAACCAGCTAATGTTTTTTAAAAAAATTGTATAGATGGGGTCTGTCTGTGTTACCCAGGTGGGGTTGAACTTCTGGGCTCAGGCCATCCACACACCTTGACCTCCCAAAGTTCAAGGATTACAGGCATGAGCCACTGCGCCTGGCTTTTTTTTTTTTTTTTTTTTTTTCAATAATAAGCCCCTTGTTATTAAGGCTACTTAGGCCATATGGAGAATGATCATTTTTTTTTTTTTTTTTTTTTTCTTTGAAGACAGGGTCTTGCTTTGTTGCCCTGGCTGAATTGCAGTGATAAAATCACGGCTCACTGCAGCCGTGACCTCCTGGGCCCAAGCAGTCTTCCGACCTCAGCCTCGTGAGTAGCAGAGACCCCAGGTGTGCACCACAACACCTAGCTAATTTTTAAAATGTCTTGTAAAGACAGACTCTGTGTTGCCCAGGCTGGTCTTGAACTCCTGGTTTCAAGCAGTCTTTCTGCCTCAGCCCCCCAAAGTGCTGGAATTACAGGTGTGCCGTTTCTGATTAGCTTTGTGCTTGTACAAGTTATTCCACTGTTCTGTGTCATAGTTTCCTTATATGTCAAGTGGTGGGATACTGAATTTAATTAATTTAATTTAATTAATTTATTCTTTGAAACAGGGTCTCACTTTGTCACCCAGGCTGGAGTGCAGTGGCGTGATCTTGGCTCACTGCAGCCTTGACCTCCTGAGTTCAAGTGATCCTCCTGCCTCAGCTTTCCAAGTAACCAGGACTGCAGGTGTATGCCACCACATCTGGCTAATTTTTGTGTTTTTAGTAGAGATGGAGTTTTTCCATGTTGCCCACGCTGGTCTTAAACCCCTGAGCTCAAGCAATCCACCTGCCTCAGCCTCCCAAAGTGCTGAGATTACAGGTGTGAGCCACCACACCCAGCCTTTCAATTTTGTATTAAGCTGAAATACAAAGAAGTCAAGTGGATTCCACTGTGCTGTACTACCTGGCAGTGCCATTGTGATTCTTAATTCTCTGTATGTTTTTTTTTTCTTCTGTCTCTCTTTCTCTATCCCCATCCTGTCCTTCTGTAGAGGCTTGGAATCTTTATTCTTTTTTGTGTGTGATGGAATCTTGCTCTGTCACCCAGGCTGGAGTGCAGTGGCATAATCTTAGCTCACTGCAACCTCAGATGCCTGCCACCATGCCCAGCTAATTTTCGTATTTTTAGTAGAGACGGGGTTTTGCCATATTGACCAGGCTGGTCTCAAACTCCTGACCTCAAGTGATCTGCCCTTCTCACCCTCCCAAAGTACTGGGATTACAGACATGAGCCACCTCGGCTGGCCTGGAATCTTTATTCTTGTTTGGAAACTTGATGATGAATCTTGACGTGGATTATTTTTTATTCATTGTGCTGATACTCGATTTGGAAGGGCATATACTTTAGTACCAAGAATCTTTATTATAGTGTTTCTTTGATAATTTCTTCTCTTGTGTTTTCTGTGTGTGTTCTTTTTTTTTTTTCTTTGAGACGGAGTCTTGCTGTTGTCACCCAGGCTGGAGTGCAATGGCGTAATCTCGGCTCACTGCAACCTCTGCCTCCTGGGTTCCAGCAATTCTCCTGCCTCAGCCTCCTGAATAGCTGGGATTACAGAAGCCCACCACCACGCCCAGCTAATTTTTGTATTTTTAGTACAGACAGGGTTTTACCATGTTGGCCAGGCCAGTCTCGAACTCGTGACCTCAAGTGATCCACCTGCCTCGGCCTCCCAAAGTGCTGAGATTACAGGCGTGAGTCACCACGCCAGGCCTTTTTTTT
>NW_012101943.1:4281737-4283756 GCF_000951045.1 Mandrillus leucophaeus
ACTTGAACCCAGGAGGCGGAGGTTGCAGTGAGCCAAGATTGTGCCACTGCACTCCAGCCTCGGCAACAGAGCGAGACTCTGTCTCAAAAATAAATAAATAAAAATAAAAATACTTCATTGCATGGTTTCCATCTCTTAATCCTCCTTCTTACACTTTGAGAGATTCTCTTAGTATTTATCGTTTAATCCTCTTGTTTTTATTTTTGTAATCCTATTTTTAGTTTTCCTCCCTGACTACTTTTACTTCCTAACTACTTTTTTATATACTCTCTTGTTTTCTGGGGATATTTTGTCCTCTCAGTAGTCTTACTTCATATAATATTTTATCTAAAGATAAAACTTTAAAAAGTTTTCTTTTGCTCCATACCTTATATCCTCTAGTTTATTTTTGTTTGTTTTGGTCTCCTTCTCGTTCATAGTAGAGACTGCAGTCAAATGTCTAGTACTCTACAGCTGTCTGTTCATTTTTAAGGGTCCAGCACTGAAAAGCTGCTGGAAAGCTCTGCGAGGGCGGGCAGGATCAAGCCATTCATTGGGGAATTCTCAAAGCAGTATCTGTAGGGTTTTTCCCTTGGGCTTATCAGTTCCCTCAGAGAGGAATCTTCTAAATCCTGCTTGGAGTATGAAACTGGCAGCCTTGTGTGAAATACACAAGGGAATGGGGCTGGGGTTATTGTGTTCAGATTGCTGATTCTCACGTAATCCTGTTGGGTGCAGTGTTCCCTCCTCCTCTTAGCTTGTTGGATATTCTGGAACTCATATCCTTTTGATTAAACCTCTGAAACTTCCCATCTTCTGCTGGATTTGAGTAGGGGACTTAAAGGTCTGATTCTTAGATAAGTTTGCAACCAACAAACCTGGTTCAAACGCATTCTACTTTGTGGAGATTCCCTGTATCTCTAATCCTGGAGCCTTTTATTGGAGCACATCACCTTGCTTTTTGTTGCCCCTCTCCCATCCCTACCATTTGGGTAGGGAAGGTTTCTCTATTCTACTAAGTCAGTTATTTCTTGTCCTTGTGTTAGTCCATTTTGTGTCACTATAAAGGAATACCCGAGGCTGGGTAACTTAGGAAGAAAAGAGGTTTATTTGGCTCATGGTTCTGCAGGCTGTTAAGAAGCCATTGCCACCTGACCTAATTATAATTTTTTAAAATAACGTTTATTTTTGAAGAGTATAAAGGTTCATTATAAAAACTTTTTGAACAAAGAGAAAAACAAAAAGGAAAAATATTACCAGTAGACCTGTACTCAAAGATCACCAGAGGCCAAGTGCGGTGGCCCATGCCTGTCATTCCAGCACTTTGGGATGCTGAGGTGGGAGGATTCCTCGAGGCCAGAAATTTAAGACCAGCCTGGGTAACATGGCAAAGCCCCAACTCTACAAAAAATACAAAAAATTGGCCGGGTATGGTGGGGCGTGCCCATAGTCCCAGCTACTCAGGAGGCTGAGGTGGGAGGATTGCCTGAGTCCACGAGGTTGAGGCTACAGTGAGCCATGATATGCAGTCAACCTAGGTAACAGAGTTAAGACCCTGTTGCAAAAATAAAAGGTCACTAGAATCAACAATCACTTTTCAATTTTGTTTCAACTTGATGGTTATCACTATATGTATATATGTGTGTGTGTGTGTGTGTGTGTGTGTGTGTGTATGATTTTATAACTTTTTCCCAAAGAGTAGTAATTTGAATTATTATGTTTCTTACACAAGTAGGCTGTTTCTAAGTGTCTGGGTTTTTAACATTTTACAGTTTTTATTGTACTTATTTTTTTAGAGACCTAGTCTCGCTCTTTCACCCAGGCTGGAGCACAATGGCGTGATCATAGCTCACTGGAGCCTTGAACTCCTGACCTCAAGTGATCTTCTTGCCTTAGTCTCCTGAGCAGCTAGGATTACACACGGGCACCACCAGGCCTAGCTTTTTTTTTTTTTTTTTTTGAAAAGACATTTCCAAAAGTTAATTAGTTGGCATCTTTTCATTCATAGTTGTGATGGCTCACACCTTAATCTGAGTGAAC
>NW_012101943.1:4286256-4287318 GCF_000951045.1 Mandrillus leucophaeus
TTTTTTTTTTTTTTTTTTGAGACAGGGTCTCATGTGTCTCCCAGGTTGGAATGCAGTGACGCGATCATGGCTCACTGCTGCCTCAACTTTCCAGGCTCAAGTGATCATCCTCAGCCTCCTCAGTAGCTGTGACTACAGGCATCTACCACCAGCTAAGTTTTAAAATTTTTGTAGAGACAAAACCTCACCACGTTGCCCAGGTTGGTCTCAAACTCATGGGTAATCCTCCTGCTGTAGCTTCCCCAAGTGCTGGGATTACAGGTGTGAGCCACCGTGCCCAGCCTCTTATATATTTATTTATTTATTTACTTATTTATTGAGACGGTGCCTTGCTCTGTTACCCAAGCTGGAGTGCAGTGGTGCACTCTGGCTCACTGCAACCTCTTTCTCCCAGGTTCAAGCGATTCTTCTGCCTCAGCCACCCGAGTAACTGGGATTGTAGGTGTGTGTCACCACACCCAGCTAATTTTTTTGTATTTTTAGTAGAGACAGGGTTTCACCATGTTGATCAGGTTAGTCTCAAACTCCTGACCTCAAATGATCCTCCTGCCTTGGTCTTCCAAAGTGCTGGGATTACAGCCATGACCCACTGTACCTGGCCAGCCTCTTTTTTAAAATATGACATCCCATTAGTACATTTGATTGTCTGACTTTTAAAAATACTTTGAGGCTGGGCGCGGTGACTCAGGCCTGTAATCACAACACTTTGGGAGGCCGAGGCAGGCGGATCACGTGGTCAGGAGTTTGAGACCAGCATGGCCAACATAGTGAAACCCAGCCTCTACAAAATATACAAAAAATTAGCCGGGCATGGTGACTGGTGCCTGTAATCCCAGCTACTCGCGAGGCTGAGGCAGGAGAATTGCTTGAACCCAGGAGGCAGAGGTTGCAGTGAGCCAAGATCGCACCATTGCACTCCAGCCTGGGTGACAGTGTGAGACTCCATCTCAAAATCAATCAATAAATAAAAAAGAATAAAAATACTTCTGGGTGCAGTGACTTACACCTGTAATCCCAGCACTTTGGGAGGCCAAGGCAGGCAGAACACGAGGCCAGGAGTTC
>NW_012101943.1:4289490-4316818 GCF_000951045.1 Mandrillus leucophaeus
GTGATCTTCTTGCCTTAGTCTCCTGAGCAGCTAGGATTACACACGGGCACCACCAGGCCTAGCTTTTTTTTTTTTTTTTTGAAAAGACATTTCCAAAAGTTAATTAGTTGGCATCTTTTCATTCATAGTTGTGATGGCTCACACCTTAATCTGAGTGAACTTTTTCTCTGCCACCTAGGATGGTCCTGGACTTGTGTACGTCCACTCAGTGGCCACTCAATCTGCTTTTCTCAATCTCTTCTTAGGTGTCAGAACTGGGAAGGTGGCATTGGCGGGGTACCAGGGATGGAAGCCCACGGTGGCTATACCTTCTGTGGCTTGGCCGCGCTGGTAATCCTCAAGAGGGAACGTTCCTTGAACTTGAAGAGCTTATTAGTAAGTATCTTTTGAACCAGCCTCCTCTCAGACCCCAGGTCATGGTGAGGTGATTGTACTCAGACATGCAGGCTTCGGGAGAGTTTGGCTATGGGAAGGGCTAACAGCTCTGTTCCAACACAGAGGAAGGAGTGAGCAGCTGCTCTGTCTTGGCTCCCCCTTCTGCCTTTCTGTCTTCCTGCTTAGAGCTTTTCACATAGTGTGTAGACTACATAGACTGTGTCCCGCAGACATCTGGTGTGAGCAGAGTACCTTCCTTATATTTCCGTTATGTAGAATTAGAGGTTATCGTGTGTTATAGAAAGAACCTCCTAAGAGGAAAAGTTACAAGAAGAGTTTTGCAGCATTTTGAAACCAAACTTTTATTACCTGCTATACTGTGTAAACATTTAGTACCTACATTTAAATGAGTTGTTTAGGCAGAGCTGGCTAATTGCATTGAGAAGGCAGCCCAACATTTATGTCTGGACCCCAAGCTCCTGGCCAGTATTCAGAAGAAACTCAGAAAGCAGTCAGCTTCAGGGAGTCACTAGATTGTAGTTAAATGATCAGTGGGTGCACAAACACACACACCTCCACGGCCACCAAGGAGAAGGCATTCCCCGTCATGTCATTTGAGGAGCATGTGCCCCCTGACCATGACCTCAAAGCAAACCAGCTGCAACTGACATGCACCTCCTCTGCCTGAGTTCAGATGCCAGCCTTCCGTTGTACGGCCCATCGTGAGCTTCCTGGAGAGTTTCTGTCATACCCTGTAGAGATGTAACCAGCAGCATCTTGCCTCCACCTTCAGAAAGCCTCCCCCGGCATAGTCTTTTTAAAGATTCCTGAAGGCTTGAAGGCTCATGCCGAAACAGCCAACTTTGTATGCTGAACTTGAGTTTCTCAGATGTTTTAAAATCTGAGCACCAATAAGGGATGAAACAAAAAAGTCCCATCTCCCAGGCAGAAATAAGGAATGTGATCAGGGAGTGCCTCAGTTATAATGGCAGTGTTCCACATTTGAACCCTGTCCCTACTACATTTGAGATATGGGTCCTTGGGCAAATTGTCTAATCTCTTCTAGCTTGAAATTTTTTCTTTTATAAGGTAGGGATAACTATTCTTATTTTTTTAAGGTTAAAGGAGAGAACATTTATAAATGGCCTGGCACATAGTAGGTACTTAATAAATGTTAGTGTCCCTCTAACACAGAGTAATAATCTTCTTGGCACAAGGGACCAGTTTTGTGGGAGATAATTTTTCCATGGACGTGGGGTGGGGGGTGGGGCGGGGGGTAATGGTTTCAGGATGATTCAAGTACATTACATTTATTGTGTACTTTATTTCTATTATTATTACATTGTAATATATAATGAAATAATTATACAACTCACAATAATGTAGAATCAATGGGAGCCCTGAGCTTGTTTTCCTTCAACTAGACAGTCCCATTTGGGGGTGATGGGAGACAGTGACAGATCATTAGGCATTAGACTCTCATATAGAGCGTGCAGTCTAGAAGCCTGGCACGCACAGTTCACAGTAGGGTTTGTGCTTCTATGAGAATCTAATGCTGCTGCTGATCTGTCAGGAAGTGGAGCTCAGGCAGTAATGCGAGCAGTGAGGAGCAGCTGTAAATACAGATGAAGCTTTCGCTGGCTCACCCACCACTCATGTCCTGCTGTGCAGCCTGGCGTGGCCCGGGGGTTAGGGACCCATGCTCTAACCCAAACTACTCCCTTCCATTTGCTTTGGGAGAAGTAGGACACATATCTGAAGTATGAATTCCTGTAGCCCAAGGAAACAGAACAAATCCATGGGCTTAGGCACTGGAAAAAATAAATTAGTCTGCTTAAAAACACTTAAGCCCTACGGTAAGTAGAAATGAGGAACGGACTCCCACTGCAGCACCTGCTTTCTCTCTGCCTGAGTAATGCTTAGCCCACTTCCATTACATGCTGGAAGCCCTGGTTCATTTAAGACCAGCCTGAACCTGCAGTGCAGTGTTTTCTGTCTCTTTTAAGAATTTGTGACTGTGACTCTCTATGGGCAGGTGTTGCCTTGAAGAGGAATATAATCTAAACTACAGCTTTTAGGGGAGGGCTGGCCCCCACTTCCATCAAGGATCCCAGTGGCTTCTTTCAGGAACTTGACCTAGTAAGGCTCTAGAAACAGGAAGTACCCTCCCCTGTACCCTTTCAGTTGAGTGAGGCAGCTCTGTGAGTCTGTGGCTGGAATGGCCTAGGTGGTCTAGGGAGGGAAATGGAAATGTCATATCTGCTCAGCCAGTTGGTTCTGCTCATTTCAAGCGACCAAACCCATGACTATCTTGATCTTTGTAGTAGAGTGTGTTTAGAAAACTTGTAGATAAGCAAGGAATGGTGGTATCGTGTGAGCGACGTCAAGACCTATTTTACAGCTTCAAAGTAAAAGATTTTCTTATATGAGCCACAGGCTGGGCAGAATTGTCATTTGGTAATTAGAATGAATGGCTTCTGCTTTCAGGCCTGCTAGTGACTTGCTAAGAGACCTTGGGTAAATTTCCCCAGGTGTCAAGTAAAAGTCAGAAGCAGTTTGAGATCATCTGATGAAATATAGTACCAAATTCCATTTATCTGCTTTTCATAAACTTCCCTGAGCAGGGAAGTAATGAGAAATGAGCTACTGTTAGTCTTGCCTTCAATTTCCAACTTAAGCCATGTTTATTAAGAGACTTTGAAGGTCTCCTTACAAACCAGCTTGGCCTCTTTATCCTGTCAGCACTGGCCCTGCTTTGGAACCCAGGAAAAGGTAGTTGTCTGCTAGGCATTGAGCAGAGATCAGTGCTGGATGCCTCCACAGCGTTGGCTTAAATGCTTCACTGTGTGTCTGTGGCAGTGTGGGGAGGGAAGAAAGAAAACCAGAGCACCAAAACTGGAGTGCCGAGAAGCCACAAGATGGGAAACCCTCCATCCCACAGATTGACTCCTGGAGATCCTGTCGGGCTGGATTTTGTCTCTTTTAGCCTACAACTGCCTTTCCCTTCTGTGTCTCCTCAGCAATGGGTGACAAGCCGGCAGATGCGATTTGAAGGAGGATTTCAGGGCCGCTGCAACAAGCTGGTGGATGGCTGCTACTCCTTCTGGCAGGCAGGGCTCCTGCCCCTGCTCCACCGTGCACTGCACGCCCAAGGTGAGCCTGGGGAGCTGTTTGTTGAGGCTGGATGATTTCCCTCCACTACTCACAAAGTCTGGAAGCCCAGTGTGCTTTTTTAGAGGGGTTGAAATGAGCTCTGTCTGTCCTGGATTTTGAGTGCCCAGTGTGGAACCTCATGCCGTGGGGCATGCGAATGCAGAGTAAGATTTAGTTTCATTGGTTTAGTGTCATTCCTTGCTTCTTCAAATTGGCTGACAGAATGAGCTCCCTTGAAATTGCTACGGGGAGCGGGGAGGAAGTGGGTGCTGCTTCTGCATTATCTGGAAGGAGCAGCCCACTCCTGTCCTGGGCTCTGTGGTGACTGCCACCTCCTCTGGGTGCAGGGCAGAGCTGAAAACCCAGTGTTGCAACAGTCACTGTTGCAACAGCAACAGGAAAGGCAACTGCGTAAAGGGGTAGAGAACCAGAACCCATGGAGAAAAGACTCGCTGTGTCTGACTGGCTGCAGAGTTGTCACCATTAGAAATGTTTTATTTTACATTCATTGAACAAGCCTAAATGGGAGTTTGTTCCACCTGCACCATTGGCGTAGAGAAATCCACATTCATTTCTGTGGAGTCTCAAATGGGAATGCAAAACCGAAGTAGTTAGTGAGCAAAAACTCTGGGAACATTCTCTACCTCTTGAAACCTCAGTCTGCCTGCTAATTCCTGCACCATCTTTCTGGTGTACTTGATGTGGGAGCAGGTGTCTCTGAGTAGACCTATGGGAGAGGGGAAGTCATGGGGCCCTGCTGGCTGCTCATCTGTTTTTGGAGTGAGATCCCTGGGTCCAGAGAGAAGCTGTTCTTTGGACTTAGCTGGATAATGTAACTGCTCAAATGTGAAAGATGAGATTCCTTTCTGCCCCTCCCTGCACTTTTTTCTCCTGTTTCGGAGGCCTGCCCCCACCCCACCCTTTTTTCCCCCCGCCGAGACGGAGTCTTGCTCTGTCTCCCAGGCTGAAGTACGGTGGCACAATATTGGCTCACTGCAACCTCCACCTCCAAGGTTCAAGCAATTCTCCTGCCTCAGCCTCCTGAGTAGCTGGGACTGCAGGCATGTGCCACCACACCTGGCTAAGTTTTATATTTTTAGTAGAGACAGGGTTTCACCATGTTGGTCAGGCTGGTCTTGAACTCCTGACCTCAGGTGATCCACCCACTTCCACCTCCCAAAGTGCTGGAACTACAGACATGAACCACCACGTCCAGCCCTGAGCCTCATTATTTAGTTTCTTAATTTCCTTTGAGTTGTTGAGTTGTGACCATTTCTGACACTGAATTAAAGTAAGCAGAGCCTCTGTCCCATTTTCCTGGCCTGGGCCCACTGGGCTTTAGGTGTCAGTATTAAGGCATATAAGGCACTTACCCTTTGAACACGGCAAGTGCACTGTCAGCAAGTGCACTGACTCTGGAGCCTGCACAGTGTCTGCCTTGACCACCAGTAGGGAAGTCAGGAATTCCCCAAGTCAAACATTTTTTATTTTATTTTTATTTTTTTGAGATGGAGTTTCGCTCTTGTTGCCTAGGCGAACAAGGTGCAATGGCTCACTGCAACCTCCACCTCCTGGGTTCAAGCGATTCTCCTGCCTCAGCCTCCCAAATAGCTGGGATTACAGGCCTGCACCACCACGCCCAGCTAATTTTATATGTTTAGTAGAGACGTGGTTTCTCCATGTTGGTTAGGCTGGTCTCAAACTCCTGACCTCAGGTGATCCACCCGCCTCGGCCTCCCAAAGTGCTGGGATTACGGGCGTGAGCCCCCGCACCCGACCTGACATTTCTAAGGTAGAAAAAAACTTGGGGTCATGGTGATCTCTTCATTTGGAACTGGTGCGGTCAAGCCCCTGGTAAAACTGTCAGTCTTTTACAAACCTGTGCCTGGCATTTGTAAGACGCAGTAATTCTGCAATCCCAGGGAAATCTGGAGCAAGCTATAACAGGAGCACCACCTGTCAAAGTCTTCCAGGGGGACTGCTGGTTAATTGTTTATTGTAGCACACGTTCTAGAGGGCTTGGTAGCATTGAAGGCTTTGTCAGTGGAAAAGGATGCCTATGAATCTTGGTGCTTCCAGCTTTTTTCATTGGCTGGGAGAAGGCCTGTGTTGTCTGAGGTTCTTCTCGGACACAGGGCATCTCTTGAACTTGGAACAGACAGGAGTCTGTAAAGAAGGGAAGTGTGTTGAGAGGAGGGCAAAATACTGACTTAGGGAATCAAAAGGGGCTGCAGTGTAGAAAGATAGTCACAATATATTGTGATCATATTAAAGCAATATGTGTGGAATCCCATTTTTGGTGAAGAGTTGACTCAAAAAAATTCATAGAAAGTATCTAGGATGTGAAATTACAGGTGATGTTTGTTTCCTCTGTTTGTATTTTCTAATCTTTCTATAGTTAATACATATTTCTTGCATAAAGAAAGATAACAAGTTATTTTGCAAAAACAGGGAAATTCTACAAACAAAACAAGCAGCAAGGTGGGAAAAATATTTATGACAAGTGATGAATGGCTAATTTCTTTAATTTGAAAAAAAAAAAAATCATACAAACCAGTAAGAAATGGATAGACAACCCAACTGAAAAACAGGCAAAGGATCTGAAGAGAGAGGTGCCAGAGAAAGCGCTGTCCTTCTTACTTTTTCTCCTGCAACTGCTGCTACTACTGGTAGCGGAGTCTTCGCAAGTCCTCACTGTATGCCAGGGGCTGTACTGAGCATTTCACATATATTTTCTCATTTAATTCTCCAAACAACCCTATGAAATAGGTAGCATTGTTCACAGATGAGGAAACAGAGTACAGTGAGGCTAAGTGACTGCTTTATAATACCTGATTGGCACTCACAAGGGTTAGTATGTGGTTGTGTGAATCCAGACTAGCTGGCATCTGAACCTGCCCTGCTCATAACCACAGTAGGTGGCCATTAATCCAATGAAAAGTTGTTTAGCTCACTTGTAGTTAAAGAAATGCTAATTAAAAGACTGGCACTCTTTGTTTTTATTATCGGATTGGCAGAGATTAAGAAACTTGATACCCTATGTTGGGGAGAGTGTGAGAAAACAGGTAATTTGATACTGTTAGTGGGGATGTAAATAGGTAAATCATTTTTTGGAGGGCAGTTTGGAGACATCCGTTTAAATTATAAGGGCACTTACCCTTTGAACACAGCAAGTGCACTGTCAGGAATTTACCTGCAGAGATATTAGCCAAGGATGTATATTGAAGTGGAGTTGTAATAGCAGCCTAAGTGCCCATCAAAAGGTTAAGGGTTACATAATAAAAATCTCTCCAAACAGTAGCTGCATCCCATGGGCTGATATAGAAAGCTCTCCAAGATACATCATCAAGTGTAAGGGGCAGGGCCTGGAGCAGTCCCTGGGCACACAGCCTGAGATGTACACAGCTTTTCCTGGAACCCCCACCAAACCCCTTTAACAATGGGTACCTTTGGGAGAAGAGAAGGAGGCAGAAGACAGAAGGAGGGAGACTTTTTAGATTTTTTTTTTTTTTTTTTTTTGAGACAGAGTCTGACTCTGTTGGTGAGGCTGGAGTGCCATGGTGCGATCTCGGCTCACTGCAACCTCTGCCTCCTGGGTTCAATCGATTTTTGTGCCTCAGCCTCCTGAGTAGCTGGGATTACAGGCGTGTGCCACCACACCTAGCTAATGTTTTCTATTTTTAGTAGAGGCAGGGTATGACTCTGTTGGCCTGGCTGGTCTCAAACTCCTGGCCTCAAGTAATCCACCTTCCTTGGCCACACAAAGTGCTGAGATTACAGGAATGAGCCACCATACCCGGCCAACTTTTTAGATTTTATATTATACTGCATCCTTTTATATTTTAAGTATAATATAAATAGATTTATATTATACTTCTGTATTATACTGTGCCCTTTAAAAAAAAAAAACGATGTGCATTACTAATTTTATTTTGGTAAATGTACAAATACATTTTTTAAAAGGCATTGATCATATTGCTAACTAAAAAGCAAAAAGAATGCTCTAGTGCAGCACATGGGTCTAGGCCATGCCCTAACCCAGCAAGTGACCATCAGTGACTCCATGCCAATGACTACCTTCTATGTGTAAATGACGGTATTTGAGTAGAAGAAGGAATTATTATTAATAGCTTAAAACGCTGGGCACGGTGGTTCATGACTATAATCCCAGCACTTTGGGAGGCCAAGGCAGGCGGACCTCTTGAGCCCAGGAGTTCAAGACCAGCCTGGGCAATATAGTGAGAGCTTGTCTCTACAAAAAATTAAAAACAGTTAACCAGACATAGTGGCATGTGCCTGTAGTCCTAGCTACTCAGGAGGCTGAGGTAGAAGGATCACTTGAGTCTAGGAGGCAGAGGTTGCAGGCAGAGAGTGCCACTGCAACTCCAGCCTGGGCGACACAGCAAGACTTGGGTCTCAAAAAGCAAAAGAAACCTGTAATCGCAGCATTTTGGGAGGCCGAGGCGGGTGGATCATGAGGTCAGGAGTTCAAGACCAGCCTGGCCAACATGATGAAACCCTGTCTCTACTAAAGATACAAAAAATTAGCCAGGTCTGGTGGCACGCACCTGTAATCCCAGTTCCTCAGGAGACTGAGGCTGGAGAATCACTTTTAACCCCGGAGGCGGAGGTTGCAGTGAGGCGAGATCATGCCATTGCACTCTAGCCTGGGTGACAGGGCGGGACTCCATCTCAAAAAAAAAAAAAAGAAAGAAAAGAAAAAAAAGGCTTAAGAAATCTCAAGTGCTGACTAAATCAGTGAGTTATTTGGTTTTTTGTTTTGTGGAACAGTAAGAAAGCAGCAGGCCTGTGAGTTTCTGCCTGGCTTGGTAGTTACTGGCTTCTTGTATGTTATTTGGGACATACCCTGGAATTTTCTTGCCCACCTGTGAAATTGAGCTACAGATGGCTGCACCTGTCAGTTATGGTGAGGAAAGACTTTTTATTTTTTTGGATGAAAAGAACCTTTGAAATGCAAAATGAGATGAGAATGGGGACCTATAATTTCAGGAAGAGGGAGAAAGGATTTAAAAGGCCAATTCCAGTGTGCAGCTATCACCCTATAATCATATCTGCTTTCATCTTGTTGTGATTATGTGTGCTGGTGTCCAAATTCAGGATTTCTGGAAGCTCCTTGTAGAATTTTTGAACTTTGAGCTTCTAAGCTTCAATAATATAGGAAGTCACTGAAACAGTCTATAATTTTTTATATGATAAACATAGCGTTTTCTTTTCAGATTCTAATTTTAGCCACAGGTTATCATTTGTCTTATAAAAATAGTCTTTTATTTGTTATAGGATATGAAATATATGTACATTTTGTACAGATATGTAATGCAGTTTCCTAAAGTTTAATAAATATGCTTTTTCAAATAACAGCTTTGTTGAGATATAATTCCCATACCATACAACTTACCTACTCAGTTACGAACCATCATGACAATTCTAGAACATTTTCATTACTCATCCCCCCAAAAATCCCCATACACATTAAATATTTTCTTAAAAAGGAAATCACAAAGGAAAAATCAATAGTATAAAACATATATATGTTTTATATTAATTAAATTTTAAAATTAATTTTAAAAAGTTTTAAACTCACATAACCAAAACAGAGGAGCAAAAAGGAGAAAATAGATGCAGCATATGATGTAGACAAGGGGCAAATATAAGAAAAAGCTAGGTTAATAAAATTGACTATTGGATCTCAGAAGATATAGGCCAAACAGCGTCATAAGGAAATGCAAATATTAAACACAAGTTATGGAAAAATTTCACCCTAATTAGTCATCAGAGGCATGCAAATCAAAATAAATTATCAGGTACTATTTCTTTTTACCATTTTAATTGCTGATTACTTTTAAAAAGTAACTAAAGCTGGCCAGGCATGGTGGCTCACACCTCTAATTCTAGCACTTTGGGAGGCTGAGTTGGGCAGATCACTTTAAAAGTTCGAGACCAGCTTGACAACATGGTGAAACCCTGTCTCTACTAAAAATGCAAAAACTAGCCGGCGTGGTGGCTTGTGCCTGTAATCCCAGGTACTCAGGAGACTGAGACAGGAGAATCACTTGAACCTGGGAGGCAGAGGCTGCAGTGAGCTGAGATCGCACCACTGCACTCCAGCCTGGGTGGTCTCAACAACAACAACAAAAAGGTGCTAATGCTGGAGGTGGGAGAGCAAAATTTTAAATTTTGCTGGCAGCTACATAAAGTCTTTGTTTTTATTTTTAGTTTATTTATATATTTATTTTTGACTGCTCCTGCAGAGCAGGGCTACTCCACAGGGATTGTGCTGAGAGTAGTCTATAAATTCTTAAAGCAGTTTATCAGTATCTATTAAAAGCCTTAAAAATGTTTATTCCCTTTAACCGAATAATTCCACTGTGGTCAGTCTATTTGAAGAAAATAATCCTAAGCATAGATAATATTGACAAAGATTTAGCACAGCATTCCTCATAATGGCAAGGAACTGGAAACAACCTTGGAAATAAGTAAAAGACGACAGACTGAAGTCCCATCATATATGTATGTATCTTATACAACAAAGTCCACTGTGCTTACAGGTGAGGAAAAGAAAGGAAGGGAATTAAAATAGTGTGAGTGTATCAAAGCATGTGGCCTGCGGCCAGCCTGAGATAGGAGACTGGATGCTTCTCCTTAGGTCGGACTCAGTGTCCTGTGTCTCTTAATGGGTGTTTCGGGGCTGAATGCAACTCAGGGTTGAAGATGAGAGGCTTTTGTCCCTAGCCTCCAAATGTCAGCTGGCCACTGTCCCTCATCTAGTGCTCAACCTTGGAAACCCTTTTTCTCTGTCTCTTTTTTAAGAAATTTAATAAATTATTATTTTCTGTTTGAAATATTCAACAATTTAGGCTGGGTGCAGTGGCTCACACCTGTAATCCCAGCACTTTGGGAGGCCAAAAGAGGGTAGATCACCTGAGGTCAGGAGTTCGAGACCAGCCTGATCAACATAGTGAAACCACATCTCTACTAAAAATACAAAACTTAGCCAGGCGTAGTGGTGCGTGCCTGTAATCCCAGCTACTTGGGAGGCTGAGGCAGGAGAATCGCTTGAACCCGGGAGGCGGAGGTTGCAGTGAGCCAAGATCGTGCCATTGCATTCCAGCCTGGGCAACAGAGTGAGACTCTGTCTCAAAAGAAAAAAAAAAAGGAAATATTCAACAGTTTAATATTTTGCTTAAATCTCTTTATAGACTGTATCGTAAACTTTTCATTTTTATTTTATTTTATTTTATTATATTTTTTTTGAGACGGAGTCTCGCTCTGCTGCCCAGGCTGGAGTGCAGTGGCCGGATCTCAGCTCACTGCAGGCTCCGCCTCCCGGGTCTACGACATGCTCCTGCCTCAGCCTCCCGAGTAGCTGGGACTACAGGCGCCCGCCACCACGCCCGGCCTCGTTTTTATTTTTAAAAATCTTTTCCTCTTTTTTGTTTTTTGTTATTTTCTCCAAAACATGAAAGATTATTGATACCATAAACTTTTATAATTTTCACCATAGAAATTTATATACTCACATATATATAAGATTTTTAGTTATTTTTCAGTTATTTTTAGTTATTTTCAGTTCTTTTTATGATACAGTAACCTTATATGTCCACTTAATAAAATACTATATGGCTATTCACAGTGATAGCTGTGCAGATTATGTAGCAGAATAAAAAAGTTTATGGCTATAGTGGTAAGTGAAAAACATAAGATACACAGTTACAATAACTAGGTAGAAAGATGCATAGAAACAAAAAGATTGGAAGAAAGAAAAATTAGCTTTTAGGTGCCATTTACCAATTATTGGGCATCTTTTTTTTTTTTTTTTAAATTTATTGTTGGGCATCTTTTAGCCCAGGTATCAAAGTCTAAAATTGACCAAGGACTTAATGTACATCCTATATATATATATATATTTTTTTTTTTTAATCATTTTCTACACAGATGCTTCTGCACACCTGTCCGTGATTTGCCCCTCCTTCCCACTTGATAACTATGTGGCTCACAGAATTCTTTGACCATAGTGATTGAACTTCAGGGTGAAGAAGTCCAGTTGCTTGTCAGTACCTTAGTAGTATTACCAGAATACCCAGTTTTTGCTAGGGTATCGTATGATGCAGGAGGGCATTTACTAGTAACGTTTCTTAGGTAAATTCTTTGAGAGAGACAAGTTAGAGAATTCCCTTTGGAGATTGATTAAATTCAAGCTTAGAAAAGTAGAAGAAACAGACTTTATTACCCCTGTTAAGAGTTCTCTGAGCTAATCAGTCTGGTTAACAAGTTATAGAGATATGCTAGAGGGAAGGTCTCTTGAAGTCCAGGGTAGAGTTGTGGACCAAGTTGGGAGCAGCCACCGAGGTCAGTCTGGGAAGGTAAGTTCAACAGCTAGGCCAGTTCATTGCCTGCTAGAGATGTGGTTGAGGATCACCATCCACGTTAACAGGGTGCATTTCAAGAAAGTGGAAGTGCCACTTTGAACTGCTGCTCTTTGACACGTGTCAAAGTTCAGGAGAAGGGACATGCCGTGCGTAGGACATGGGGAAGATAGCAGTTGTACCAAGAATGAGTGGAAGAGGAAGGGGAGAAGGAAACCTTGACTATTCCCCCCGGTGAGAAAGCGGAATTAGGTCATTGATACTTGGCTGGATCCGCCAGGCCCTTACTGATCCTTTGCCCTTCAACAGGTGACCCTGCCCTTAGCATGAGCCACTGGATGTTCCATCAGCAGGCCCTGCAGGAGTACATCCTGATGTGCTGCCAGTGCCCTGCAGGGGGGCTTCTGGATAAACCTGGCAAGTGAGTGCTTTCTCTCTGGGGAGGGAAGAGGGGGGAGGAGAGAGCAGAGGGGCGTGCACCTCAGGCCTACTCAGAGCCAGACCTCAAGAGCAGAGATGTCACCCTTAGCACCTGCATAGTGCTAAGTTGTATGGGGAAAAGCACCCAGTTGGGAGCAGCCCTCGAGGCCATTGATCCTGGCACCTCCAGCTGCCCATCTTGTCCCCCAGCTTGCATGCAACCACCTCCCCCAGACAGGGAAACAGATTGCTGGGTAGATAACTCTTCTTCTTTAAAACAAACAAACAAACAAACAAACAAACAAAAAACTGATCTAAATAGAATAGGAATAGAATAGGAGACAGGATTTTAAAACCCCTGAGTGTTGTAAACAGAGACTGTAATCATGACAACTGTTATAGAGTGGATTAAATAATTAAGCTCAAATCTGAGGTGGCTTACGTGTTATAAAAGAAAAAGGGAAATAAAATAAGTCCTCTAACCTTTGTTCCCCACCCTCTGTCTCCCCCGACCCGAACACACGTCCTGCTGCTCTTGGTGTCCGGGGGAAGGCCTGGTCCAGCAATTTATCAGGAAGAATGTGGCCCATGTCTAGATGTTTAGGTGTTTTTCTAGAGAAGTGTATCAATTTATCACTAGTACTGCCCCTGGAGAGCCCTTTCCAGAAGACAGTTGGAGAGACTGACTGTAAAATTAGTTTCCTTTAACCCTTAATAGTTTAAGGTAAAAAAGAAAAAAAAAAGAAAAAAATATTACAGTTCCCACTGCTGGGCAGGGCTGGAGGATGGGGCGTTTATTTTATTGTATCTTACTTTTTTGAGACAGGGTCTCCCTCTGTCACCCAGGCTGGAGTGCACTGGCACAATCACGGCTCACTGCAGCCTTCACCTCTTGGGCTCAAGTAATCCTCCTGCTTCAGCCTCCCAAGTAACTGCAATTACAGGCATCTGCCACCACACCTAGCTAATTTTTAATCTTTTGTAGAGACGGAGTCTCCCTATGTTGCCCAAGCTGGTTTTGAACTTCTGGCCTCAGACTCTTCTCTTGCCTCAGCCGCCTACGTGCTGGGATTATGGGTGTGAGCCACTGTGCTCAGCCTGTGGGTCTTTAAATAACACTGCTGGGAAAACCATGCCTCCTCTAGCCACATGGAGGACGGGGGGGACATGTGATAGCACAGTGGTCTCTGAATTGGTGTGGCTGCATCGTAGATGTGTGCGGAGCAGAGGAGCGCCTGCTCAGAGCTGCCTGTCCTTACAGGTCGCGTGATTTCTACCACACCTGCTACTGCCTGAGCGGCCTGTCCATAGCCCAGCACTTCGGCAGCGGAGCCATGTTGCATGATGTGGTCCTGGGTGTGCCCGAAAACGCTCTGGTAAGGCGGGTGCAGGGCTTCACACCCCTTCTCCACAGGGACCTCGAGGACAGAAGGCTTTCCAAGTGAGCAGAACTGGCTGTGTTTCCTGTGTGGACAGGCGGAAGCTTGTGGTCCCTCTGCCCTTCGAGCTGTGCGGCCGTTAGTGAGGATGTGACCGCAGAGGAGACGCACCTCTGGGCAAGCTCAGGGTTCTGGATGGGCGGTCTGATCTGTCACAGAGCTGTTGTGCCTTTATCCCGGGGCTGAGGACCTAGCCCACCGCTGGTATTAGCTTCCCCTCAAGGAGGCCGCAGTCACGTGTCACTCTGAGGCTGTGAGTCCCAGCAGGCTTATGATAGCACTGCAGCCGCGCAGCACTGCCTGCCGCATCTCCCCCAGAGGCTCAGCTTAGATGCCTTCTCTTCAGAGAATGAGATCCCCAGAACGCTCTGCCTCAGCATCTTGTTCATATTCTTTGTGATACTTTACTCAGTTGGTGGTGTGTTGTTTAATGTGTGTGTGTCTGTTTTCCTCAAAAAACAACAGCCCTGTGAGGGCAGGATGCTCACTGCTGCAGCCAGCTGAGGACAACGTGGAGGTGCTCTGAGCCTAGACGTGAGCCTGAGACATGAATCCAATGGAGACTGTCCCCAGTGACCAAATCACAGGGCCCGTGCAGACTGTCCTGAATGTGTGTGTGCAGTTCCCTACTCTTACTAAGCCCTACTTCCACCGGTGTAAACATGGCCTGCTGCTCCCATTTAGGTCACTGCCTTATTTTCTCATCTGTGTCGTTTTAACCTTCCCTTTTTGTTTCTTTCAAAAAAATTTTTTTTTTAATTTTTAATTTTTTTTGTGAGACAAAGTCTCACTCTGTCACCCAGGCTGGAGTGCAGTGGTATGATCTTCGCTCACTGCAACCTCCGCCTCCCGGGTTCAAGCAATTCTTGTGCCTCAGCCTCCTGAGTAGCTGGGATTACAGGCGTGCGCCACCACACCCAGCTAATTTTTATATTTTTAGTAGAGATGGGGTTTCCCCATGTTAGGCAGGCTGGTCTCCAACTCCTGACCTGAAGTGATCCACCCGCCTCAGCCTCCCAAGGTGCCGGGATTACATGTGTGAGCCACCACGCCTGGCTCCGTCTTTGTTTCTTTTAACTGGGAAACATTTCAAATGGAAGAAACACAAATGGCTAATAGATAGTTGAAAAGATGCTCAACCTCGTTCTTAATCAGAAAAACAGCCACCCAGCTTTTCCAGGCCCTAATTATTTTCCCCATTTGCCTCTTATATAGTCCTCTTCCGATTTTTTTTCCTCTCCCCTCCTCCAGAGGTAACCCTGTCCCAAATTTGACATGTATCATGCCTGTGGATGTTTTTGTACTATTGCTACATACATATGTATCTATAAGCAATATATAGTTGTTTATAAGCAATATAACAGTTGCTTGCATGTTTACAAACTTTTTGTAACGGTACCGACTATACCAGTTATTCTGCATTGCTTTTTCCACTGACCATTGTTATTTTTGAGGTTTATCTGTGTTCACATGTGTTGCTCCAGTTTATTTATTTTAACTATTATATGATACTCACTTGTATACATGTACCCCATTGTAGTTCTCTGTTCTCCTGCTAGTTATCAATTTTTTGCTATTACAGTGTTGTAGTGAATGTTCTGGTATCTGTCTCATTGGGTTCATGTGTTAGAATGTCTCCAGGAGGGGACCTGCTGGGTTGAAGGAACACACATTGTCATCTTTGATAGATATCTCTCATCTCCTGCCCAGCATGGTTGTGTAAGATCAACCGATCCATAGTCAGACCTTTTTCTTTTTGCCATTCGATGGATGTGAAATGGTATTTGTCTGATTGTGCATTTTCCTGATTACTAGAGAGGTTGAAAATCTTTTCAAATGTTCGTTGGCCATTTGTGTTGTCTTCTGTGCTCGTTTTCTTACTGATGGATAGCTTCAGTTATTTTCCCTTAAGTATTTGTAGTTCTTTGTATATTTTTGATACTAATCTTTTGTCAGTTACATGTGTGTAGTGAATATCTTCCAGCTTGTGACTTGTCTTTTCATTTTGTGACTCTGATTTGTATTGCTATAAAAGAATACCTGAGACTAGATAATATATAAAGAAGAGGTTTATTTAACTCATGGTTCTATAGGCTGAGAAGTTCAAGGGCATGGCTCTGGCTTCTGGCAAGGGTTGTGCTGCATTATAATATGTGGAAGTCAAAGGGGAAGCCAACCCATGCAAAGAGAGGAGAGCCTGAGGACACCCTGGCTTTGTAACAGCCTACCCTTGCAGGAACTAATCCATTCCCTCAAGGACTAATCCAGACTCCCCAGAGCAAGAGTGAGAGCTCACTCACTACTGCAAGAACAGTGCCAAGGCACTCCTGAGGGATCCACCCCTCGAACCCAAGCACATTCCATAAACCCCGCCTCCCAACATCGCCACCTTGAGGATCAGATTTCAACATTAATTTTTGTGGGGACAAATAAACCACATCAAAACCATAGCATTTTGTTTTTAGTGTTTTTTTGTTAAATAGAAGATTTTAGGCCAGATATGGGGGTTTTCACCTGTAAACCTAGCACTTTGGGAGGCTGAGGTGGGAGAATCGCTCGAGCCCAGGTAGTCAAGGCTACAGTGAGCTCTGTTTGCACCACTGCACTCCAGTCTGGGAGATGGAGTGAGACCCTGCCCCCAGCACCCCTTCCCCACAAAAATATTTTAATATTTTAATTTTGAAGTGGTCAAATCTGTTTGTCTTTTCTGTTGTTCAGGGGTTTGTTTTGGGGGGAGGGTAAGTGAGGATTTACTTAAGAAATCTACCATTTTTGAGGGAAGCAGACAAAAGGAGGCACACATTAAACAAATACATTACAAATTGTGACGCATGCTATGAAGGGAATGAACAAGGCACTGCAGCAAGTCATTAAGTGTAACCTCTAAATAGTCTAAAGCTTGCCTTTTTAATCTAGATTTTTAATTCTCTTGGATTTGGTTTCTGTGTACAGCGAGGCTTGGATATAATGTTGTCTTTTTTCCATATGGATAACCAGCACCATGTACTGAAGTCTACAGCCTTTCCTGCTGATGTGTATGTCATGTGTGCTACACCCTCAAGTTTCCATACATGAAGGGGCCCTGTTTCTGGACTCTATTCTGTTCCTTTGGTCTGTTTGCCTATCTGCACTCTTTTAAGCAAGTCTGAAAACAGGTAGGCAAGTCCTGTCTGCCTTGTTGTTTTTCTTCAAAATTGCCTTGGCTATTCTTTGCCTTTTGCATTTTCCTGTGAATTGTAGGATCAACTTGTCAAGTTCTAATGGGATTTTTATTGGAATTGCACTACATTCGAGATTAATAGGAGAGAAGCAACTTTTTTTTTTTTTTTCTTTCTGTCTTCCCAGGAGTAGAAAGAGAACTGACTTCTTTTCAATATTTAGGCTTCCATTTATGAACATAATTTTTCTTTTATTTAATATCTTTCAATGGTTTTTTATAATTTTTTCCATAAAGGACTAGCATTTTTTTTTTTTAGAGTTATGTCTAATTTACAGTTTTTATGTCTCTTGTGACTGGAATCTTTTTTATTTTCAATTTTGTAACTGTTTGTTACTAGTGTATAGAAATGCTAATAATATTTATAAATCTTGTATCCAGCTACCTTGTTGAACTCTCTTAATAGTTTTAAGTTTGTCTAAGTTTCCGTTTTATTTTTCTTGCCTTGTATTGTTGGCTAATATCGCCACATAGTCCTGGCTAAAGGTAATAGAGGGCATTCCTGCCTTGCTCCTGATTGTAATGGGAAGGCTTTTTATAATCTGACCATTAAGCATGATAGGGTTAACTGTAGGGTTGTGATAGTTACATTATATCAAGTTAGTGATATTTGCTTCTATTCCTGATTTGCTAGGTTGTTTTTGTTAGTTTCAGTCATCAGGTAGTGTTAAATTTTATTGAATGCTTTCTCCACATCTGATTTTTCTTCTTTAATATGATATGTTTCATTAATGTTCTGATGTTAAGCCTTATATTTCCAGGATAAGCCCTTCTTGGTCATAGTAGAGACAGTGTGTCTGTGTCTGTGTGTTTTGTTCAGTATACTGCTGGATTCAGTTTGCCAGTATGTTTGCATAGTACTTTTATTTAGGATTTTTTTGCATGTGCGTTCATAAGAAAGATTGATCTAAAATTGTATTGTATTGTCCTTTTCCAGTGTTTCAGGATAATATCATAGCCTCATAAAATTAGATGGGTAGCTTCCTGCTCCTCTTACCTTTTTTCATTTTCTTTTCTTTTTCAGAGACATGATCTCACTCCGTCACTCATGCTGGAGTGCAGTGATGTGATCATAGCTCACTGCAGCCTGGAACTCCTGGGCTTAAGCTATCCTTCTGTTTTAGCCTCCCAAGTAGCAGGGACTACAGGTGCACACCACCAGAACCTGCTAGTTTTTAAATTTTTGTAGAGACAGGGTTTTGCTATGTTGCCTAGTCTGATCTTGAACTCTTGGCCTCAAGCTATCCTACCTCAGCCATACAAAGTGCTGGGATTATAGGTGTGAGCCATTGCACCTGGCCCCCCATTGGCCCCCCCCCCCTTTTTTTTTCAGTCTCTTAAAAAGTTTGTATAGGTCAGAGACTATCTGTTTCTTTTTAGGTTTGTTAATACTTGCCTGAGAAACCATCTAGGTCTAGTATCTTTTAGGGGATGTGGGGGTGGCAGAATAAGCAATTGTTGTTCTTAATTTCTTCATATAAGCCTTTAAAAATTCCTTAAGTCAATTTTGACAGTTTTTCTGGTTTTTAAAAATTACTGCTTATCTGAATTTTTGTATGTTTTAGCATGAGGTTGCTCATAGTATTCTCTCAAAATTTTTTAAATCTCTCCTGCAGTTGTGTCCCCTTCTTCATTCTCCCACAGTGGGAGAATCCTGATTATTGGCCTAAGATTATGCCCCGTGTCAAATCTAAAATTTTTTTTGGTTTTCTGTGATGTACTAGAATAACATCATGGAGTTTAAATATGACCTAACAGCCTTACTACATAATAGGGTTGTGGTCCTTTTTTCTTTTATTATTTTTTTTGAGATGGAGTCTTGCTCTGTTGTCCAGGCTAGAGTGCAGTGATGCAATCTTGGCTCACTGCAACCTCTGCCTCCCAGGTTCAAACGATTCTCCTGCCTCAGCCTTCCAAATAGCTGGGATTACAGGCACCCACCATCATGCCCGGCTAATTTTTGTATTTTTATAGAGACGGGGTTTCACCATCTTGGCCAGGCTGGTCTTGGACTCCAGACCTCAGGTGATCCATCCACCTCAGCCTCCCAAAATGCTGGGATTACAGGCATGAGACACCGCATCCAGCCCCTTTTTTCTTGATTATAAATGTAAATACATGTTTATTGTTTTAATAATTGGGATACATAAAATACAAATAAGAAAATTAAAAACAATCATATCACTGTTAATATTTTGGTATGGGTATGATTTTTGCCATTTATATACATCGCAGGTACAAATACACTTTTTAAAAAGTTTGAGGCTGGGCATTGGCTCACACCTGTAACCCCAGCACCTTGGGAGGCTGATGCTGGTGGATCACCTGAGGTCAGGAGTTCGAGACCAGCCTAGCCAATATGGTGAAACCCTGTATCTACTAAAAATACAAAAATTACCTGGGTGTGGTGGCTCACACCTATAATCCCAGTTACTCGGGAGGCTAAGGCAGGAGAATCTCTTGAACCCAGGAGGCAGAGGTTGCAGTAAACTGAGATCACATCATTGCACTCCAGCCTGGGCAACAGAGCAAGACTCTGTCTCAAAAAAAAAAAAAAAAAAAATTTGAGATAGTATTGCACATACTGTTTTCTCACATATGTTGTAAGCATTTGCCTATATCATTAAATATTTAAATGCATGTTTATAATGGCTGCATATTACCCTGTGTCCCATGGACTAGATAGTTTTAGCAAATACACCGTTTTTGAACCTTTGGGCTTTGTGTGATAAATCTTTGTGTGTATCTCTGATTCCTTATACTAAATTCTTAGAAGTGCCTTTCATGGAGCAAAGGATGTGTTACGTTTTCAAGGACCACCGGGGTGATTAACTGGCACCTTTTCTTCTCCTTGCAGCAGCCCACTCACCCAGTGTACAACATTGGACCAGACAAGGTGATCCAGGCCACTACATACTTTCTGCAGAAGCCTGTCCCGGGTTTTGAGGAGCTTAAGGATGAGACATCGGCAGAGCCTGCAACTGACTAGAGGACCTGGATCCCTGCAGCTCTGTGCCCACCCATCTCCCCAGACAAGGTTTATACGTTTCGATACATACTGCATTCTGTGCTACACAAGCCTTAGCCTCAGTGGAGCTGTGGTTCTCTTTGTCGTTTCTTGTCAAACAAAACCAGTGGCTCTGGGTTTGGAGAACACAGTGGCTGGTTTTAAAAATTCTTTCCACACCTGTCAAACCAAAAATCTATCAGCCCAGCTGGTGTGGTTGGTGAACAGTGCACGCCAGGAGGAAGCAGCCCCTCCTCACCAGCTCTCCAGCCAGGATGATCACATAGAGATGAATGGCATCTGAGTATTACGACATCCAGAGCCACTGCTGACTCCCACTTGCACGCCACCATTCAGTCACCAGACTGGGTGCCCTCCCATGGGCGGAATAAGTCTGCTCCATGCCAAGCCTGGGCTTTTGAGTCCCACCAAGATGAGTTCTCTGGAAGACTGTGGTGGGGTTGCACCAGGAGGTGCCTCTGCCTCTCGACTCACACCCTGGTCATTTGCAAGGGAAAGGAGCTGGAGGTGGGGGGAGAAAGATCTCCTTCAGTTGGGAGCCCCTCCGCTTCAACACTGGAGAACTGAGCCTTGCATCTCTCCAGGGTCCAAGGCCACGCTTGGTGCACTGGCAAGACTTGCTTCAGCCCCAGGTGTGGTGACTTAGACCTGGGAAACCAATTATGAGTGGAAAATGAACCTCTAGTTCAACTGTGCCAGAGGAAGCAGCCCTCCAGTGCCCCCCCGCCTCACTCCTCCCCATCATGTACCATGAAAACCCCCTCTGATGGCCTCAAGGCAGTGCCTACAGGCCGAGGCCCTTCTGGGGGTTTCTATCTTTCTTCCACCAGACTCCAAGCCCACTCTCCTCCAAGACTGTGCTGTCTTTTCTTACCCAGAGTATTAACACTACTAAGTCTTTCACCTTAATTTATGACTCAGGATTTATTCACGTCCTGCCCACTCTAGGCTCACAGGAATAAAATCAAGTGCTAGACACGCTGGCTGCCACTAAGGCACTAGCTCTGGAGCTGGTGGTGGCGGCGGGGGGTGCCGCCCAGCGTGCTGGGTCCTGGCAGTGCCTCTGCTGTGCTGCACATTGAGCCCTTTCTCAGTCAGTGGAGTGTCGAGTTGGGCCATCTGTCCACTGACCTGGCCTTCATGTAAGCAGCTGTGGGCTGCGGGCAGACAGGAGCTCAGAGATGCAGCATGAGGCTCTTAGAAAAACCTGGCCATTTGCTGCCTCTAATTCCTTTTGCTTTGACATATTGGGCTATGTATTACCTCCTTGAAATAATAAAAGAATAACATTTTCTATGATGTCTCTTATTTGTGATCTGTACCAAGAAAATGCCCAACGGTAGGAGCTATTAAAGGTTGCTCAGGGATCATCAGTCTCCTGTGCGCAGGATTCCAGACTGTTTGTATTGGTGGTGACAGAGGAACGACCGAGTTCCGTCCTCACATGCTGTCTCCTCCAGTAGAGGAAGCCGTGGGCCTCACAGAGAGTGGGAAGAGTTGTTTTCCAAGCTCCCTGGGGTAATTCGGTGTGCTATGCCCCGGCCCTCCACACACTGCACTTCACGGTCTGTCTCTGACAGACAGCAAGGACTGAGCCCTAGCCCCAGAGCAGGCTGACTCAGCAAGGGTGGGTGGATGTCTGGCCAGAGGCAGGGGCTGTCCCAGGGACAGGCTGGAACTCTGTGGCCACTTGGCTTTCCCTTCCTCTGGCGAGAGCCCCTCTCCCATGGGAGGCCAAGAACATGGATGTCCTGTGGCCTGACCCTCTTGGAGGGGAGAGACGATGGTGTCCCTAGAGGACACCCAAATCCATGTAAGTAAGCCAAATGCACATCCAGGAATGTAATTCCTGCCCCGTGTGCTATTTTTGCCCTGTTAACAAAGGTTTGCGCTGCAAGGCAACATATTGAAATGCATCCTTTCCATCACTATAACAAAAGGCAAAATCCTCTCAGCACCAGGAGCCTCAAGGTATTGTGAGATTAATTGCAGTAATAATTAGTGTGGTTAACAGAAAGGACTGCTTCAGTCTGAACTGGCTTTTTACCAAGAGGGAGGGATCTGAGTTGGGCCCTGAAGGGTAGGTAAAGTTAGTCTGGGTAGAAAAGAGAAAGGGTTATTTCAGGAGAGTTTACACTGGCATATCCATGAGACATCCTTTTCCGGAGGGTTTCCTGACAGCTCTCAAGGTAGGTCCTAGAGATTTGTTTATTCATTCAGTTGAGATAGGATCTTGCTCAAATGCACCCAAGTTGGAGTGAGCTGGATGCTCACTGCAGCCTCGACCTCCCGGGCTCAGAAGATCCTCCTGCCTTAGCCTCCCAAGTAGCTAGGACCACAGGTGCACACCACCACAGCTAGCTAATTTTGGTATTTTTTGTAGAAATGGGGTTTCACCATGTTGCCCAAGCTGGTCTCAAACTCCTGGGCTCAAGCGATCCTTCCGCCTCAGCCTCCCAAAGTGCTGAGATTACAGGTGTGAGCCACCGCACCTTTGGAGAGATTTATCATGTGAATCCTTGAGTAGAAGACATTTATGTAGCATTCAAGGTGGATTACCCCAAATAAAGACTTTCTCCCATCAATAAACACAAAACTAATATAGATCTCTCTATCCAGGTGGGCTCCAGTTTCACCCTTAGACCCACTTTGAACACCAGGTAAGTTGGGAAGCCTGCCAGACCCTACAGGGAGCAGAGCATAAAGAGAACCTCATGGATAATCAGGGGAAACACCCCTGAGATAACAATACCAGTAAACAATGGTTCCAAACTGCTCTCCCTTCATGGTATTACTGAGCATTCTTCCATATCTTTCATGACTGGGATGCTTTTCATGTAATATTAGTGTCAAGTGACAAATAGTAAGGATTGGACCAAGCATTCTAGTCGCCCACATGCACGGCTTGGTGGCATTTACTGCCCTTGAATAGGGAGGAGAGTATAATAAGACACCGTTGCAACTGGTAGAAAACTTGACCCAAACTGGCTTTTAAAGCAGAGGCAATCTGTGGACTCTGAAACTGCAGAGTCCAGGAATTAGGCTGGCCCTATTAGGTTCCTCACCCTCCCTCCATCTCTCTACATTAGCCTCAATCTCAGGCTCTCCATGGGGTTGTAAAATGGCAGCACCAACAGCTCTAGACCCTACCTCCTCTTGGGGTCAGGTTCAGCAGACAGGCACACCTGGTGCCGCCCCAGCCTTCCTTCCCAGCGAGTATCATTGTGTTTCACTGGCTTTAATCAAACCAAGTGCCTTTCCAAGAAGCAGTCCGGTGGCTTGGAGAATACAGTGCACCAATTGGCCGACGTCTTGGTCACATGCCTCTCCCATGAGAGGGAAATGAGGCTTCATTAGAAGCACATAGTTTTTGGGAAAGGGGAAGGAACAATGCCCCAAATGCAAATTAGGATTGTTGCCAAAGGGGTAAATGGATGCTATAGAGGCAAATGGCCACTGCTCTCAAACAGTGGATTATGACTGGGATAGAAGCCTGTAGGGACACTGTTGGCATCCATGCCACTCCTCCCCGCCTGTAGCAGCCAAAAGGTTTGCCTGGGCTTGATGCCCTCCTACCTCCAGGCCCAGGCCCCGATTGGCTAACCCAATCATTTTCATTTATCTCTCTTTGCCCCAGTAATTTGTTCAGGTTGGGAGTAACTCACGCCTAAGCCAGTCGGCATGACTTGTCCTTGCCCCAGTGATCAATTCAGAACATAAGCATGTGACCTAAAACAGTCTAAAGAGAGAGACGTCATGGACACTGTATGACAGGGGGAAAGCAGCTCTTTCCTCTTAGGGGATGGTAGAATGTGTGGCCTGGGCCTCCTATAACCATTTTTCTACCTAGAAGAAAATCAGCGTGAGAAGCCAGCACATGCACATGCTCTGAGACTGAGAAATATGGCCCTGATCACATGGCTCCTGAGGCCCATGTGGCCTCTGAATTTTCAGTTATATGAGCCAATGTGAGTTGGACTTACTATTACCTGCAACTGAAAGCAACCTAATACAGTCATGTCACTTAATGACGAGGATACGCCCTGAGAAAAGCAGTCAGGTGATCTCGTTGTTGTGTGAACATCATGGAGTGCGCTTACACAGACCTAGATGGCCCCGCCTACCGCACACCTAGGCTAGATGGGGTAGCCTGTTCCTCCTAAGCTACAAACCTGTGCAACTTGTCACTGTGCTGGATACTGTAGGCAATTGGAACATAGTGGTATTTGTAAATCTAAACATGGAAAAGGTACAGTAAAAATATAGTATTATGATCTCACGGGACCACTGTCATACATGCACTGTTGTTGACCAAAACATTATGTGGCATGACTATATACAAAACTCTACTACCAATTAGCCCCAAGACCAAGGCTTTACCTGCTGCTTAAGAAAGTGCTGACCACTCTTGCCTCATCTACCCAAACAATAACCCCTAAGACAGTCCCTCCTGGTCTACTGCCTCTCATTTGATCCTTGACTAACCTTGTAAGGTGGGTGAAGCAGGTGTATTATCTGCCTTTTACAACTGGAGAAACAGGTCGGAGAGCTTAAGTGAATCACCCAAGGTTTCCCAGCTGTCAAGTGGTGGCGCCTGAGCCTGAGCCCAGATCTGCTGCCTCCAAAACCCATGCCCTTCTACCACCTCAGGCCTCTGAAGGAAGGTGAGAGGTCTCGGGGAACAGTGGGCACTGGTGAAACATGCTTGGTTTACCTCTAGGCTGGATGACTGAGGCCCTGAATGCCAGCTTCCATCTGTCACTAAGTCAGGGATGGTGACAGCAAATAGCAGGGCAGGCCCCTCACCCTTCTAGTGAGGTCTCCACTTGCTGCCAAGTGTGTGGCATAGAGTGATGTTTGCTGCACCAGGTGCATGCCACGCCAGTACGGAGTGTGATGCCATGTGGCTCAGTGAGGCTGTGGAGTCCGTCTTCCCGGGAGCTGACCACAGCCTAACAGCAGCCAGCTTTCTCCAACCTGGTCCAGGGGCCTCTAACAGGTTCCTGCGCATCCTCTCACTTTCCTGCAGTAACCCTCCTTGCCTCTGCTTTCCACCAGCTGGGGAACTGGGGCCAGATGGCCTCTTGTTCCTCCCTCCTGCTTCTCTGGCACATGCAAGAACAAAACCAGGCAGGGCAGGGACAGGGCACTCGTCATTGGTCCAGCTTAATGGAAACTTTCTCTTACCCCCTGCTCCCCCTGAAGAAATACAGCGCTTACAAAATAACAGTAAGAATAATGCATGGCCGGGCGTGGTGGCTCACGCCTGTAATCCCAACACTTTGGGAGGCTGCAGTGGGCAGATCACCTAAGGTCAGGAGTTCATGACCAGCCTGAGCAACATGGAGAAACCCTATCTCTACTAAAAATACAAAATTAGCCGGGCGTGCTGGCACATGCCTGTAATCCCAGCTACTCAGGAGGCTTAGAGGCTTAGGCAGGACAATCACTTGAACCTGGGAGGTGGAGGTTGCGGTGAGCTGAGATTGCACCCTTGCACTCCAGGCTGGGCAACAAGAGCGAAATTGCGTCTCCAAAAAAAAAAGAATAATGTATTTTTTAGGTCAGGTGTGGTGGCTCGTGCCTATAATCCCAACACTTTGGGAGGCCGAGGCTGGAAGATCACTTGAACTCAGGAGTTTGAGACCAGCCTGAGCAACATAGCCAGACTCTGTATCTACAAAAATTAAAAAAAAAAAAAATTAGTCGGATGTGGTGGCCCACACACACCTGTGCTCACAGCTACTTGGGAGGCTAAAATGGGGGGTCACTTGAGCTTGAGAAGTTAATGCTGCCATAAGCCATGATTATACCACTGTACTCCAGGCTGGGTGACAGAGCAAGACCCTGTCTTTAAAAAAAAAAAAAAAAGCATTTAAAAAAATAAACATTTTAGAATAGTTTGAGATTGACAGAAAAATTGCAAAGATAGTACACAGAGCTCCCGCAGACCCATTAGTCAGTTTTCCCTATTGTTAACAGCTTCCACTAACAGGTGGCATTTATCATAATGGATGAACCAATTTTGATACATTACTAATAAAAGTCCATACCTTATTTGAATTCCCCTAGTTTTTACCTAATGGCCTTTTTCTGTCCCAAGATCCCAGCCAGAACACTACATTTCACTGAGTTGTCATGTCTCATGTCTCCTTAGACTCCTCTTGGTTTCGACAGTTTCTCCTTCTTTCCTTGTTTTTGATGATTTTGACAGTTCTGAAAAGTATGGCCAGGTATTCTGTAGACCATCCCTCAGGTGGGATTTGTTTGATGTTATCCTTATGACTAGATGGCGTTACGTTTTTTGTTATTGTTTTTTCAAGAGACAGTGTCTTGCTCTGTTGCCCAGGCTAGAGTACAGTGGATCATGGCTCACTGCAGCCTCAACCTCCTGGGCTCAAGCAATCCTCCTGGTCAGCTTCCTGAGTAGCTGGGACCACAGGCACACACCACCAGGTACAGCTTTTTTTTTTTTTTTTTTTTTCCCCAGTAGAGGCAGGCTCTTGCTATGTTGCCCAGGCTGGTCTTGAACTGCTAGACTTAAGCGATCCTCCTCCCTTAGCCACCCAAAGTGCTATGATTACAGGCATAAGCCACCGTGCCAGGGCCATGCATAAGTTTTTCTGGAGGAAGGCCACAGAGGTAAAGTACCACTCTCATCACACATCAAGGGTACATACTATCAACCTGCTTCATCATGCTTATGCTGGTGTTACCCTTCATTGCCTGGCTGAGGTAGTGTTTGTCAGGTTCCTCCATAAGGTTACTTTTTCTCCCTTTCCTGAATGTATCCTTTACAAGGTAGTTACTATATGCAGTCCATGCTTAAGAAGTGGGGAGGTGGCTCATGCCTGTAATCCCAGCACTTTGGTAGGCCGAGGCAGGTGCATCACTTGAGGTCAGGAGTTCGAGACCAGCCTGGCCAACATGATGAAACCCCATAGCTACTAAAAATACAAAAATTAGCCGGGCGTGGTGGCACACAACTGTAATCTCAGCTACTCAAGAAGCTGAGGCAGGAGAATCGCTTGAACCTGGGAGGCGGAGCTTGCAGTGAGCTGAGATCGTGCCACTGCACTCCAGCCTGGGCGACAGCGCGAGACTCCCTCTCAAAAAAACAAAAGAAGTGGGGAGTTATGCTCCACATCCTTGAAGGCAGAGCAAATACATAAACTACCTGGAATTCTACATGGGAATACATGGGAGATGTTTATTCTCAATTTATTCAATCATTTCTTTATATCACTATGGACTCATAAATATTTATACTTCATATTATGTTCCAATGCTACATTTATGTTGTTACTCAAAT
>NW_012101943.1:4317058-4376969 GCF_000951045.1 Mandrillus leucophaeus
ATGCTCCACATCCTTGAAGGCAGAGCAAATACATAAACTACCTGGAATTCTACATGGGAATACATGGGAGATGTTTATTCTCAATTTATTCAATCATTTCTTTATATCACTATGGACTCATAAATATTTATACTTCATATTATGTTCCAATGCTACATTTATGTTGTTACTCAAATTGTTGCAGTTTTGCCTTTGGGAGCTTTCTCAGTTGGCTCCTTTGTCTCTCTAACATACCCCACACTTTCTTACTTTCAGTAATAGTGCATTTTTATTATCCCTTTGCTTTCATTGACTACTGCATGTTGATAGTTGTTCACACTATGTAATGGGTACATTTAGGTTCAGTATACTATTCTCTCAACCCTTGATCACATTAGTCTTTCCATAAGTACTGCATGTTGGTTACCCTGAGTGTGAGACTTCATTGCCACCTTCCGTACCTGGGCTGATGGGACAAAGGAGGCAAGGGGAGCCTGGGCCCTCAGCTACTGGACCAGGGCAGGGCTCAATGTCACAGCTCTGTCAAGGGGGAAGGGCTGCAAGGACACTGCTCCCAGGTGTGCTGAATGGAGAGGTAAGCCAGGTAAAGCAGATGCAGATGGTGATGGTGATGACAGAAGTGCTGGGTGTCCATGTTCCTTGCTAGGCTCCACTCTCCGGAGCAGTGGCTGCCATGTGCCTGGATACCAAGGGATCAGTGAAAGTGGAATAGGAATGGTGACCCAACCTGTGCACAGCAGGTGGCTCTGGCCCACCCTCCCTTCACCAACAGCCTTCCCCAGCCTCTCTGGACAGCTAGATGGGGAGCCCAAGGCTGGGCTCTTGTGGGCAGGACAGAAGGAGAGCCCATCAAGAGCTTGAGAAGCAATCACCTGGCAGTCCTGCCCTTCCCATAGTGCCAAACCACTCTCACTGAGGGCCCATCTCCTGAACTCCTCTGGCACTCGGAGCCCAGACATGCCCATTTGTGCTAAATGCCTAAGTCTCATCTCTAACTAAGCTTCAAGGCAAGGCCCAGCCTTTATAAGCTGCCTAGATTGCCCCAGTAGCCAGCACAGTGCTGGGCTGAGGCTACGTGCTGTTCAAATACCTGAGGGTTGAACTCATGCAGAGGTAACCCTGGAACCGCCCTATCAAGGGCACAGAGATGAAGGTACATCACGAGGCTGGAGTCCACTGGCACACGCACATCTGCATGTGCCAGGCACAGTGCTAGGGGTCCAGTAGCAAGTGCACAGACCAGCCACTGACCCTGTGGGGGCTCCCAGTTGGAAATACCTGCGCACCACCACTGTGCACAAAGGGAGCTGGATGGGAAACAGGGTCCCTCCTTCCTCCCCAAAGTCTCCTACAGCCTTGCTGCAGTAGGTATTCGCTGTGGACATGACATTCCTTCTCTCAGTTGGCTGGTTTTGCTGTGGCCTTTTGGCCCAAAGCCGTTGGCCACTGTCCTTTAGCCCAAGATCTGCCCCTGCCACCCCAGAGCTGTTGATAGCACCGGCAGATAGGAAACAATGAAGCTCTCAAGCACTGTGCATGGGAGCCATGGGCTGCCAGGCTGCCAGCTGGACACTGGATGAGTGACCGGGGGTGCGTGCCCAGTGGGTTATTTTTTGAATCCGACTTTGCACGGCTCATTCCATACTCTTGGGTTCCTGCAGAAGTAGGCTTCTGGAGAGAAGACCCACCTCCCTCTATCGGCCTACAGGCTGTCAGGCTTGTTTTTCTTGACAGGAGGCTTAATCCTTCACCATGTTCAGCACTGGAGTGGAAGGTTTGGGTTCAGATTTCTTAATATTGGATCCTTGATTCTTTTTCTTCTTCTTCTCTAGCCTTTAATTTACTGGAAAAAATTAATAGCAGAGACCGTGCTACATAATTTTGCCCAGAGCAGGCTGTGGGTATACAAGAGCCCCACCCTGCAAAGGACATCAGAGGAAAACAATCCTAAATGGGGCCTGGCAGTCACAACAGGCCTGCTGGGGCAGCTGGCATCTAGTACAGGGCACAGGAGGGGACCTGCTCGGCTGGTTGTGAATTGTCCAAGGCCACCTGCTCGGCATTCTTCTAGACACACCCATCCTGCTGGGTGTGCTGTGTGTGCATGCGTGCACGTGGGACCCAGAGTGAGCTAGAGCATGAGGGCCCCTCGGCCCAGTCATGAGGCTCACCTGCCCCACCTCACCCACCAGGCAGATTCTGCTCAAGGGGTCCCTGAAGGGGAAGGCTGAAAAGCGATGGCTTGCCCACGGTCATAACCAGCCCTGGGCAAGAAACACAGGGCAGGCACAGGATGCGCTTGCAGTATCTGCACCTGGCACAGCGCCTGCCACCCAGCACTGCAGAAGCACAAACTGAAACTGGAATGAAGAACAGCACAAAGTCACCAGTATGTTAATGGTTAATGGCTCTGAGCCAGCCCGCAAGGGTATATTTCATTCCCCAACTCCATTTTCTTTCTCCAAAAGGCAACGGATTTGTGGTCTTGCCCAAGTTCTTTCAGAAAACATACAAATTTTTACTGCCTTTTAGCATTGAACATACATTTAACTCTCCTTTCAAGGATTTTAATACACTAAACTCTTATTACATCAGAGAAAAGGAGAGTTTTTTCACTCCACTTTTTTTTTTTTTTTTTTTTTTTTTGAGAGGGAGTCTTGCTGTGTCACCTAGGCTGGAGTGTAGTGGCGTGATCTTGGCTCAATGCAACCTTCGCCTTCTGGGTTCAATGGATTCTCCTGCCTCAGCCTCCTGAGTAGCTGGGACCACAGGCATGCGCCACCAGGCTCAGCTAATTTTTTTGTATTTTTAGTAGAGACGGGGTTTCACCACATTGACCAGGCTCATCTCAAACTCCTGACCTCAAATGATCCACCCGCCTTGGCCTCCCAAAGTGCTGGTATTACAGGCGTGAGATACCACGCCCAGCCTCACTCCACATTTTAACAAAACTCAAAAATGGCTGCACTGCCCAGGACATCTGATGGCAGATAGACTTAAGATTTGACAGTATTTATTGAGTATTAAATGCCAGGAACAATTCATGTGCTTTTCACACTCCTTTAAGCCTCACAATGGCACTTGGTGCTATTATTGTCCTCACATTATGGCTCAGGAAGCCAGAGCAATGTAACCCCAAAGTTAAGGGTTGTAGCTGGCATGGCAGTCCAGACAGGCGGGCTCAGAGCCCCTAGCCCTATCCGCGCTGGCAGTCATTCTGAAGCTCCTTGGGCTCCTTCCCCACACCGACCCCAGTAAAACACCAAGAAATGACAACACTTACCAGCAGGGTGATGAGGGTTTGCCAGGAGAGCTTCCAAAACCCATGCACAGGCCTGCCTGGTGGGGTCACCCAGTCCTACCTATAGTTAGGCCTGGCTTAGCCAAATTGGTTTTCTCCCTGAGGAAGTTAACTAGAAAATATGTTATTCCCTTCCCAAGGAAACTCTGGGGATGTATGAGTTAGCTGCTGCCTGAGTAGACCCCAGGCACTGAAGGAAATTCTCTGACTATTCGCTATCTAGCAGTGTAGACATTGGCAAACTCTTTTTTCCTACCTGGGTTTCCTCTTCAGGCTAGAAAAACAGTTTTGAAGAAAGGAATGCTCTAGTTTCATGTTCCCAGAGGCTTTTGAGAACGCAGCCTGGTGACCAGGCCTGAGAGACAGCCTTGCTCTGGCTGGATTATAAAACCTGCCTGGGGACCAGAGGCCAGCCAAGGCATGCTACAGAAATGAGTTCTTGGGGCTTCTAAAGGGGGTGGTGGAGGCAGCCCTCAGCTTTCTTCCTTCTTAAGTTGAATAACTTGGTAGCTCAGCCAGCCCCCCAGAGCATCGGAGCCCTACTGGGAGCACGCAGACTCATGAAGGCAGCTCTAAGGGTTGAATTATAACAAGCCCACCTCCCCCACCTTCATCCTGACCTCAGAGCCACTTCGCTAATTCAGCTCAGCTGTGCCTAACTTCCCCAACAGTGTCCTTTTGGTTCCCCGGGTTATATTACTTTTGGGAGTCAAACCTGAGTGACTCAAGCACCACCTGAAAGAGCTTGTTAAACTGACTGGTGGGCCAATGCACACTTTAGATCAGAGGAGTCAGAGCCCAGGAATCCTTTTAACAAGCAGCCCTGGGCATGATCCAAGGATCCCACTTTGAGTAACACCACATGGGGCTTCTGAGCAGTTCTGCCTGGGCCTCCAATAGGGTCCAAAGCTGAGTGATGCCACTGAATCGTGGTGGGAGGGAACGGGCAGAGCTTCGCTCGTGTTGACACCAGATCTGATTAATGTACCCACAGGGGCCGCTTCAGTCTTGAAGAGTTTGTCAGTCCAGTCCTGGCGTCACCTTGCTCTCTTTACTCACTGTGCCTGGTAAGGATGGGGCACATCTCTGAGGAGTGGGAAGCATTTGTGATACACCGAGAAGTCAACCCTTACTCACTTTAGGGAAGGTGTCCGGGAGCTGGCTTTTTCCACCTTGCTGAGTCAGCCCTGCTCACATGTTTTGTGTAGATAATGGCAGCAGAGGCACCTCAGTGCTTGCTTGGTCCTGAGGTCAAGCACATTATAAGCATTATCTCATTTAATCCTCATAACCATCTCATGAGGCTAGTGCTATTATTATCCTCATTTTATAGATAAAGACGCTGAGGCTGGGAGAAGTAACACAGCCGCCGAGTGGCAGAGACAGGACTGTGAACCCAGCCAGTCTGCTTTCAGAGGCCAAGCATAAAACACACATATTATCAGAAACAGAATTCTGCTTACTTCAGTCCCAGTTCAGGGCTCTGGCTCCCGTCATCTACTCAGTCTTGTTTTTTAAACGTCTCAGCTAAGATGACAGCTCTGTGAGCTTAGGTTCTTTACCTAAGAAGTTGTCGACGTTTTACAATGGGGTTAGCATATCAAGAACTTTAAAAACTGGGCCATTTTAAACACCCTTGCACTTGGGGCAACTGTAAAGGTAGGGAAATAGCAAGCTTAACAGACCCCTCAGTGAAGCCACCTGCCACAGTGACCAAGCAAATCTACAGCTTATCTGGCTTTGTGCAAGTGACTGTCCAGAGTAATGTAAAAAAATAAACCAGAGATTACAATTACTGTGAGAGAGTAAGCTATGGTCAGACTTTGGTATCCTGAGGGAATACTCACACTCACTTCCTAGACACACATTCCAGGAAGAGCTTTGGCTGTGACTTTGACTTGTCCCTTTCAGCTGAGCAGTCTCCAGGCGGAGCTCCCCTGCCCTGTGTTCCTGTCCAGGAAGCTGCTTCCAGTGGTACCTCCACCCCATGCCAAAGTCCACTCACCATGCCAATCAGGTGGTTCGGATTTTCCAGCCACCTAGCCACTGTGCCCCTTGTCTTCTAACTGGTTTACTGAAATCTAGAGAAGCCTAAGCTCAATCCTTTGTCTAGGCAATACACTGGAGCCAGGGACTGGCTCTCAGGGACACCACCTGTCCCCATGCTGGCTTGACTGCCCCTTCCTGTTTGCTATCTCCCTACTGGGTGCCAACTTCACATAACTTCCATCTCTGCATCAACACGGCTTCACCCACAGCTCGCTTCTAACACCAATACTAAGCAAATCAACTGTATACTTAAGCCCAGATATACAAGGAGATATAGTTAAGGGCAATGAAAAAGAGAAAAGCATGTTAACCTTGAGGGCTTTAGGCAATAACTTGATTCTCATTTCCATTTCTTCCTTATTACAGTCTCTTTCCTCTTCCTTGAAAAGAAGTACCTTTAATAAACAGGATCTTGCTTTCCCAACATTTTTCTTTTCCTTAATGTAATCATGGCCTTTGGAGGCTTGATCATGTTTCAAATTGCCTCTTATAGAGACATGACCCATCTGCCCCAGCTCCCATTAAACAAAATAAGATATTATGGATTTGACATACAATTGATAAGAGCCACAGCGCTCTCCACCATTCTAAAGATAGTGACAAATCCAAGAACTGATCTGACTTGACTTCATCTCTGGGTCTAGGAACAGCAGTATTTCCTGTCAGCAAGACAGGAAAACCAAGGCTGAGCTGTGTTCTGGCCATAATTCCTTTTTCTTCCAAGGTCAAACCAGTTCAGTTTGGTGTTGGGTCCCAGTCTGAATAGAGCTAACTCGGTGCAGTTGGAGCCTTCTTGACTTCCAGTCCTTGGCAGCTCTGCTGCCTCCTCTTAATAAACTGGAACTGTCTAGAAACTGAAAGGTCCTGGAGAACAGCCACCTCTGAACTGGGCACTCATTACCAGGAGAACCTGAACCACAGCTCTGAGCTACCAATTCCCCCAAAGGTCACTTGCTTAGCAGAAACTAGATCTAGAAATGTTGCCACAGCTAAGGCTACATCCCCGTTGAACCTCAAAAACCTCATCCAATGAACAAAGCCATCACCACCCATTTACTCTCTCAGGCTGGGTTGAGAAAGGGGGAGAAAGGTGAAGCAACTTTGACTTATGGCTGCTCCTGGTTCTGCAAGACCAGGTAAGCCACCTCCACTTCTCACTCAGGCTTCCACTGAGGCCCTAACAGCTTCCAGAGGGGTCTCTCATCAACCTTGGCCTTAACAAGGGCAAGAAGACACCACCACCAAGAAGGATAAAATAAGTTTTTATTTATAGTCTTATAGTAAAGGGGGAAGCCTTAACTTGCAAGACAATTCTTCGGCAGTATGTACAACATACTTTTTATTTCCATGGAATGGAATCAAACACAAACAGAGACTACAGAGTATACACTAGAAATCAGCAAATGCCAGGAACAGAGTAGGAAAAAGACAAAGAAATGAGGCCTAAACACACAAAACCCTTCACTGGGATCTGTTGACCACAGCCAGAACCAGGGCTGGATCACGCAATGGAGACAGGTTCCAGGACAGTAGGAAAGGAAGTGGGGTGAGGGCTGGGAAGGGTCCGCACTGGGGTGCGGGTTTAGTACCAGGTAAATTGCTCTTGGTATTTACATACAAAATCAGTTGGCTCTATTTCTTAGAAATACACACGGGAAGAAAGAAAGATTTCATCATTACTTTATGAATCTGTCGCTTTGCAAGACCGACATCATCAGAAATAGGTACAATTCACTCAGATTCAAATTTAAGTAGCAGGAAATAAATATCAAAACATCATCACTGGCCCTCAATACAAAACCTCTATGCCACCCAAAACACCCTCCCTGTCCCAACCCTTAAATGGCCACTCTCTGGTGGCTGCTGCTTCACTGCTGCCATCTCCCATACATACCACAAGAGTGTCACACGGCCCTCCGTGAGGCTGGCACCGCAGGCTTAAACAGCTGGCTGAGAGAAGCAGGAGTGAAACATGCCAGGGACTCTGTGCTGCGAATCTGTCCCCACTTTCTTTTTATGCCACAAACTTCTTTAAGAATCTGGTCTTTCAATAGGAGCGATACATAGCTTTTTAGAAAAAGGAAAAAAAAAAAAACCCTTAAAAAGGAGGAGGGTTCATTCTGATTACTCCAAACCGGTCATCTTCTCAAAGTAGAGCAGTTCAGATTCACAAAGTCTATCAGAGGTGAGGGCGGACCAGGAGGCCGCCTGGGCAGGGCAGGCGTCCTCCGGGCATGTGCCTGGCAGGGCTGGAGGAGCTGGTAGGGTGGGCAGGACACTATGTGCTCAGAGGTCTGGCCGGCCGTCTGTCCTCCACAGAAAAAGCTGCCAAGTTGGGGTGTTTTGGTTTAAAAATTCCTGGTGGGGACAGGGAATCCCTGAAGGGAATACGTTAAAAAAAATATACAGTGGAAATGGGGAAGGAGAACAAGAGCTGTTGTCCAAGAGCTTCTACGTAAAAATAAAAATTTAAAAAAAAAAAAGGGAGAAAGAGAAAAATAGAGTCTTTTAGATGCTTCCGAGGGTTCTACCGATGAACTGAAAGGAGGATGAGACGATGGAGACAGACAGTTTTTATTGCTGGCCTGCCCCGAGTGGCTTAGCTGGCCTCCATCCGGAGCTTCTTCCTGCTTTGGGGCTCTTCAGGCTCAGACTCCGAGCTGGAGTCCGAGCCCCCATCGAAGGCAGAGATGGTGCTGCCCTTGGCGTTGGTGTAGAGGCTGTTGTCTGAGGAGGGGTAGTTGGTCTGCAGTTGGGCACTTGACCTCGCCTTCTCCAGTGCACGGACTAAAAGGCAACCAAGGGAGTGTGTTACTGCCTTCTGGAGACTTGGGGAGTAACCGAGTCTCAGACTCAGGGTCCAGCCTGTTCTTCCTAAGGGCTTGCTTGTTGGCCCCCAAGGCGCAAGATGCTCAGAAGTACTCCCTTCGGGTGGCTGTTCACTCACACACTTCATTTCCCTCCCGCCTTTCCCAGCCGGACCTGGGAGCCAGCGGATACTCTGCAATCCCACCCAACCCCGAAGAGAAGGCTTGTGATGTCACCGTCCTGCCGTGGAAGCCCCTGCGGAGAGACTGGAGCGTGAGCTCCCTGTGGGATTTAGAAGTGCAATAACAGAGGAGAAGCTGGCCCAGGAGCATGAGGCTCCACAAGGTGTGAGGCCACGCAACAGCAGAAAAGGATGACATAAGACGTATCAGCCAAATAACAGTTTTGGCTTAGCTCTCGTGTACAAGATCCACTTGAAATGACAAGCTGGACACTTGGAAGCAAGTCACCAATACACATAAAATACCTGGGCTTTTCCAATAGCCCCTACATGCAGGCTGCTTGGCCCAGTAACCAACCCACTGACACCACCCACTGCCCATCTCTTGGTTCAGCTCAGCTTGAGCCTGGAAGGTCAACCCATTTATTTTACTTTATTTTATTTGAGGTTTTCTAACCCAGGTGGTTACTTGCATTTCCTTTTACTTGCATCTTCCATGAGGGAGGAAGAGAAGTGAATTCCCCAGGAACAAACAACTTGATCAGCTCTTGCTTTCCCCTGTGGTTGTAGGAAAAGGCGGGTGTGAGCATTGAGAACAGCATGGGCCTAGCCCACAGGCTGCCCCGATTGGACTACCATTGACAATGGGGAGGGCTCACTGTCCCTGAACACCTGGAGTCTCTGGTACTTACATAGCACATTCCACTCCAAGGACCTCAAAGCTCTTTTCAGACACCTGATGCCAGGTGTGATCCCTACTGCAGGCAGAGCACCTGAGCCCCAAGAAGGGGAGAGGTCAGGCCAGAAAAGATACAAGTCTCCAGATGTCCAACTTCCTAGCTTCCACTGTCTCCTCACTAGCATCTCAGGTCCTTCCTCAGGACGGCTCTAACACTCAGCTACTCAGGTCCCAAGAAGCAGGACCAAGCCTGCTTCTGAGCACACACTCCATGACTGGCTCTGACTCTGCAGGCCTAGGTGCCAAAGCCTGACCCAGCCAGAGCACAGCAGGGCCAGCTGCCCCACGAGCTTGGGTGCTCACCTTGCTGCTCCAGAAGAGCATTCTGCCGCTTGAGGTCGTCAATATCTTGCTGGTGTGTGTGGTTTTTCCTTCGCATATACTGGATATACTCTGTGGCTTTGTCTAGGATTTGGGCCCGGGATGCCTGTGGCAATATGAGAAAAAGCACAGGGGACAAAATAAAAACCGAATCCAGGCAGTGAGGGAACCCGGCCTGCAGCAACTGCCTGGGTGGCTGGAATCAAGAGGATAAGGTGGGAAAAGGCTGAAGAAATACAGTAATGGCTACTGTAGGCCTTCTTTTTTTGTTGTATTTTTTTTTGAGACGGAGTTTCTCTCTTGTTGCCCAGGCTGGAGTGCAATGACGTGATCTTGGCTCACTGCAACCTCCGTCTCCCAGGTTCAAGTGATTCTCCTGCCTCAGCCTCCTGAGTAGCTAGGATTACAGGCATGCGCCACCACCCCCAGCTAATTTTTTTGTATTTTTAGTAGAAATGGGGTTTCACCATGTTAGCCAGGCTGGTCTCGAACTCCTGGCCTCAGGTGATCCCACCTTGGCCTCCCAAAGTGCTGGGATTACAGGTTACCCCGTGCCCAGCCGGTTTTTTTTTTTTTTTTTTTTTTTTTTTGGAGATGTAGTCTTGCTCTGTTGCCCAGGCTGGAGTAGAGTGGTGTGATCTCAGCTCACTGCAACATCCACCTCCCGGGTTCAAGTGATTCTTCTGCCTCAGCCTCCAGAGTAGCTGGGTTCAGATGCATGCCACGCTGCCTGGTTAATTTTTATATTTTTAGTAAAGATGGGGTTTCACCATGTTGGCCAGACTGGTCTCAAACTCCTGACCTCAGGTGATCCACCCCCCTCGGCCTCCCAAACTGCTGGGATGACAGGCGTGAGCCACTGCATCTGTGAAGGTCTTCTTTGTGACATACAAGGTGCCAAGTGCTTACCTCACAAGCATAGTCTCAGAGGTAGCTCTGCTAGGAACCCAAGGATCAGAGAAGTATACCAGTTTATTCAAAATCACCAGCTAGACAGTGGCACAGCCTGGATTTAAACTCAGAGCCATCTGATTCCTGAATTGTACTCCTCTCATCCCCTCTGGTTCTTTAGGTTGCTTTGAAGTCTTTAGCTTGGCTATGTCTGGAAACATTAAAATACTACTTAAATGAAAGCTTTAGGTCACTCATTCTGCTAGGGCCTGGCTTGAGATGGGAATGGGTACAATGTGTTTCATCAAGACCCAAGATTCCAGCCAAACTCTGAAACCATTGTTAACTATTCCCAACTGAACGATGCCGTGTCACTATTTCAGCCTTCCTGGCTAAAGAGACTTTCATAAAAGCTGTCGGCGCTTGATGTCAACACAGGAAGAGCACGAGATTGGGCCATTTCAGGAAACAACCACACCTCTACAATGGCTGTGGGTTGCCTGGGTACTGCCTTGTTAGAGTAAGTTCGTAAGTCAATAACATAGATGTCATGTTACTGTGCCCCTAGACATCAAACTTGTCTGGGAGATTCTCTCCAGGCTACAAACATAGTCAGAGTTACTTATGGCCAGGCAGCCAGCCAAACTGGTAGAATAGTACAAAGCCAAGAGAAGCCCAAGGCAGGGTAGCCTAGTAGCTTAAGTATGCCTTCCAGCCAGAGTCTCCTGAGCAGCTGGAAAGCTTCTTACCCAGGGTGGGCAGTGCTTGACAATTCTGTATTACAAGCGCAATGGGTCCTAAAGAACCAGAACACAACAGCGGGAGAAAGACAGTCCTCACAAGTACTAGAATTTCCAGGCTTTCCTCTTATAGCATCTTAAGGTAATTTCCTCAAGGAAACTGTTCATAACCAACCATTTTTATCAGGTGCAAATTACGTATAAGATACTGGGCAGATACTGTGGGGAAAAATGTATTAGTCATGGCTTCTTTGCCCCAAAGCTTACTTACTATCTAGTTGAGGAGATAAATATGTTTATACACAGACAAATCACAGGGCAGTGCTGACAAGCGTAACCTGACTAGCAGAGATTAGAGACACCACGGGAAAGATGGCTTCTGGCTGGGGTGATTACCTACTGTGTGCCAGGCACTGGCCTTAGTGCTGCATGTGTGCATGCAATGCAATCCTATCTGAAATGGCGAGCCCAGTGTTAGACCAAGGTGGCGTTTGTGGCAAAAGGTCACTCTGAATAGGGAGAATAGCACAGGCAAGGTGGGATGGGGAAAAAGTGAGATGTATTTCTTTAGTTGAGTCAGTCAGCTTATATAGAAGGAATGACAATTCCTAGCCTAGCAATGGATACTTCAGACACTGTTTCCCATTTCTGCAAAGGGGCCTTATTAGGGTTTGATTATTACATGACAAAATGGGGTGGAAAAAAGGAGGACATAATTAGAAGTGACTAATTAAAATACCTTCCTCTCTGGATACTGGAGATGGAATGAAAAATGATTAGTATTGATGAGAGGTGGTAGAGTGGTGAGGAAGAATTTGGGAATTTAGGGACAGAGGAGTGCTCTACATGCTTCTCATTAATGGGTTCTGTGGCTGCAGACATTTCTCACCTTGCCTATTCCTCAACTGATTAGAAATTCTCTAAGACCCCATCTAGCCCTCCAAATTCTACCCTTTCCATCACTGATGTAATTGCTATGCATATTTACATCCCTCTTTTTAAATTTGCCTATGTAAAAGCTATTTTTTCAACTAACAGTTCCCAGAAGGCAACATTAGCTCCTAACTACCCATGTGCATCTGGGACAAGGGAAAAAATGCACAATCTCTGAAACCAGAGAGCACTTGCAAATGTTCAGTGATAACTTTTAATGAATGACCAGACTGAGTAACAGCCTTTGTGCTACCAGTTTCTCCTTCAAATATTTATACATGAAACCAGGGAATTAGGATCAAGAAGTGAAAAGTGAGCAATAAGCACAGCAAAACAAGCCAGAAGAGAGAAAAAGATCTGTGAGGGATGGCAGTTTCCATTTCAGGGCTAGTTTTTGGATGAAGATAAAATTCATGGATGTTCAGAACATAGTGTCTTGGGAACAAGAGGAGTCCAAAGAAGGCTGGATTGGTTCAAACCCAGAATGAGGCCTTCAGAATGCTAAGTACAGCCCTTCGTCCATCCTCTGCTGAAAGCAGAAGTGCCCTAGGTCACTTAGGGTGCCCTGATCCCTCAGCAAGTCCAAAAGAATGGTTCAGAGTTAACTTTATTTTACTCTTCCCAGGGAACCCAACAAGAATTAAGATCCAACAAGAAAAAAATTTAAAGCACAAAATATAGAAATACCCCAAATTTGCATGTGCATGTAGTCCAAGGAAGAAAAAACAAAAGGCTGAAGCTAAAAATGCTAGACTCACCTGCAATCCTCCACTCCCATCTTTCCACTACATACGTGATCATGTTGCCAATCACAGCATGAAGGTGGGGGCAAGGCCATTCCTTGTCTTTATGAGCTTGTAATATGTGACTAGTAAACACGAAGCCAGCAAGAAACCCTGGGATTTATGGCATGGACTATGGAATAACCCTGGGCTTTCAGTTTCTGTTTTCTGAAAATTGCTCTAAGTCAGCTGAGTCAACTGCCTTATCTTCATGTGAGTGTGACTGATCAGATAGAACTTGGTAAGTCAACGTGTCCACAGAACAAGTGCTGCCTTGGGTACGCAGTAAAAACCTGAAATTATTTTTCCTGCTAGTTTTTATAATTAGCAGAATTATCATTTTGATTCTTTGTGAACACAAATGGCTCTTTAAATGGTTTGGATGGAGCCCTGAGACAGGGTGGATGGTGGCTGAAGGGACTGAAGAGGTAGCCAGGCCTCCCATGCAGCCATGTGAGTAAACGCAAAGGGCTCAGCAGGCCTCTCTCTCACCTCTGGGAGCCACACAAAAGGATGCTGGGCAGCCTTGCCAGATCTTGCTCCAAAGCCATGGCTGCACACAGCAACACAAATGACAATGATGATGATGGGGGTGGTAACAATGGTAGCAGCTAACACTTACTGAGTACTTACTAAGTGCCAGGCATCCTCACACAACGTTCTGATGTTTTCTCTATTTTATAAACGAGGAAACTGAGACACAGAGCTGTAATGTACCCAATGTTATGTAAACTAGTAGGAAGCTGAGTCAGGATTTGAATCCAAGCCTCCAGAACACTGATATTTTGGGAACACAGGGGAAGCTATGGAACCAATTTAAAAAGATCAATAGAATTGCAGAGACAGTGTTGTCATGGAGGGGAAAGTTGGAGGAAAAGGACTACGAAAGAGTCACCTGATTTGCCTACAAGGACGTCAATGGAAGACCCCAGTGAAGGTGGTTTTCTTGGAGGGGTGACAGCCAAAGCCCAATGGTAAATTGTCTCTGCACGGGTAACGGGTGTAGGAATTGAGCTGCAAGTAAGGCAATGATGAAGACTAGTCTTCAAAATTTGGTTGAAAGGTAAGAAGTAGGCCAGGTGCGGTGGCTCATGCCTGTAATCCCAGCACCCTGGGAGGCTGAGGTGGGAGGATCACTTGGGCTCAGGTGTTGGGGACCAGCCTAGAAAACACAGGAAGACACATGGGCTCTATAAAAAAAAATCAAAAGATTAGCTAGGCATGGTGGTACACGAATGTGGTCCCAGCTACTTGAGAGGCGGAGGTGGGAGGATCTCGAGCCCATGGGGCTGAATCTGCAGTGAGACATGCTTGTGCCAACACACTCCAGCCTGAACAACAGAGTGAGCCCCTCCATCAAAAAAAAAAAAAAAAAGTGAAAAACGGTAGTTTGTAATAGCAGGATAGCAGCATTGAAGGAAGGTTATTTTTCTTTCTTTTTTTTTATTTTAAAGACAGGTGAGAATTAAACAGGCTTCTAGCAGAAACACATTGAGAAGAAAAGCCTCAAGATGCAAGCTAGCTTGGGAGAACTGACCTAACCATCTGGTCTGGAGGGCGGAAGTGGAAGGTTAGGTGGGGAATGTCAGCTTCCCACAGTACTGCTGGCTTCATTACCTTTTGGCAGCCCAGAAGGATAAAAGCAAAATGAAGAATGTAGAAGACCCAGGGTGTGGCAGAGGGTCTGGCAGGTTCCTGTCCCTCCTACTGTTTATGCTGCAGCTGTGTGTCCATTTGCATTCCCTCCCAAGGCAGTAAGCAGACAGAGGGAAGGGCAACCCTCTCAAGCAGAAGCGCCCACTGTCAGACCTCTGCTTTTGAACAGCATCCACCCACTCCACACATCACACCAAGAATCGACTATGTATGTCACAAAAGGCCCCAAACCCAAAAGACGGATTCTAAATAGAACCATTTAAGGCCCCAAATGACTCCTGAACTTGTTAGCACTGATGCTTCAGATGAAGTCTAAGGTTATTAAATCTCGTTTAAGGCAATGGTTCCCAAAAATGTTCAATGTAAGGCAAGAGTTCCAAACTTTTCTGGAGTTATAAATCTTATCACAGTAACTTGGATTTCTGTAAAAATTCAAGTTGTTTTAGAAAGTGGGTGGGGAGAGGTGAGGAAAAGAACAGTACTGCTAGATTGTTAACATTAGGAACACCACTGCCCTTCCCTAGGGTCCCAGTGCTGACGTGAGAAACAATAATCTTAACTCTACTGAACACTTTTCCTCTTCAGTGCCAAAAACAGATGCCAGTGGGCTGATGTTACAGCTGTCTTGTTTCCCTAAGAACCAAAATGCCATATCTGGAGGGATGAAAAAAGAGGTACTGCTGGACTCAACAACTGACATCTGTTTTATTTTTTACTAGTTATTTTAGAGAAAATGAAACAATTTATTTTCTGAAAACTGTGTAAGCTTTTATACATATGAAGGTAAAGGGAGGGCCCAGGGCTAAACTGGTGTACATTTCCATGTGAATAAGCCATCTTTTGAAAACCAAAACGAAAGAATACGCACAATAAATCTGGATCCACATTAAACTAGTTCATTCAAAAATGGAACCCCATCAATGCCAGCAAGGGAGCCTGGAAGGTTGTAAGGTCAGAGTCAGCACAGACCCACGGCTCCTTGAAGGCTTCCTGCTGCCAGGGCCTCCCCAGCCACAGGACCATTTTGTTGATCACCAGGGAAAGCAGAGCTATCAGCCCTGCAAGCAGCTTAATTAAAGTGAGGAGTAAGACATTTGTTTAAGGGGTCAAAACAATCCTTTTTTAAATCTTTCATTATTTTTTCTTGTGCCCTTGGTAGCTTGAAATGAAGGTGTGGCATTTCTGCATCAAACTTGGACGATGAAGGACAGGAGTACACAATTTCCAAAAGAGGAAATACAACTAGTTAGTAAACATGTGGAAAAGCAATTAATTTCAGAAGTAATAAATAGAATACAAAATTACTAACCTTTGTTTACTGAATTAGTCACCCTCTTCCAAAAAAAAAATTCGTGAAACTGGTACTCTCAAAACACTACCAAAAGACTACTCTAGAATTTGCTTAAAAAAAGAAGTGGAAGGAAGAGGATATAAAAACAATCCTCTTGGAAAGCATTTTGGCAATACACGGAAAAAGGTCAGATGCTCATACCCCTCAACCCAAAAATCCAACTTCTTGGAATCTACAGAAATGGCTACATATACAGAGATGTCCATCACCATATTAATTATAAATTTTAAAAACTGAATGCAGCCCCAATTGCCCAAAAGAAACATGCCTAATGACTAAACATGAGCACACTGTATGACCTGGGGAAAAAATATATTATGTAAAAGCAGCAAGCTATAACTAGCACTTTCCCTGTGGGAAGCATGTAGATGAAGAGACCAGGAAGGAATACACAAATTGATAACACTATATTTCCTTGCTTCTTAGACTCCATCAATAAATCCATGGATTGAACAATAGCAGCTTTTGGGGAGAAAAAAAGGAGGCAGGTTTCTTTTCACATCCACTCTAAGATGATGACTAATTCAGTCACATTAAATGGGGCAGCGGGGTACGGAGAGTCTATTTTCGGATTATACTATCTGATCTGATAGTCACTAGCCACATGTGGCTAATAAACACTTGAAATGTGAGTACTCTGAATTGAGATGTGCTGTTAAGTTGAATTTAAAGACTTGGTGAATGAATAATTTTAAATATATTGATTACATGTTGAGATCATACTTATTTTTTAATATTAGGCTAAATAAATTATATTATTCAAATTTTCACCTGTTTAACCTTTTAATTGGTTCTACTCGAAAATTTTATTTAAGTTACATTTAAAATGCATTTGTGACTCACACTAAATTTCTGTTGGGCAGCATTTGTCACAGGATCAAAGGGAAGGCTGCAGTTGTGTTAGAGGAAGGAAGGACTCATGTTTTTTCTTCTTACCATTTTTCTAAAGTTTTTGCAACTTTGTTGGAGAAAAAAAAAACGCTAAAGTCAAGGCCTGGTAATCAATCCCTATCCTTCTGAATCTCAAGATGTGAAAAATGTTAGGTGAAGAGCTCTCTAGTACTCCTGGGGGAGTGAGACCTCTCCCATTCTGTATGACAGTCTCCCAGAAGGAATCATTAGATTCCTGCCCTACAGGAGCATACCATTTAGTTAGGTGATAAGATGATCACAGAAATTAGGGAGACAGAGGAGAGGTCCCACAAAAGGCCACAGAGGTTCATGGGAGGGTTCTAAGGGTGGGGCAGTATTTGATATGGGCCTCTAAGGCAAGGAGCTGGAGACTGAGGGAAGGGGGGAACTCAGGCAGGAAATAGAGGACAGACTGCAGGTAGATCTTGTGAGCAGGGCTCATCAATATGGAACCCCCAAGTCACCTGGGCAGTGTGGCTGGGGTTGGACCTTGAGAAAAGCAAAGAACTCAGATTAGCTGAGAATGAAATTCCTGAGCAAACAGAAGAGGAGTTGATATGGTTTGGCTGTGTCCCTACCCAAATCTCATCTTGAATTTAACTCCCACAATTCCCATGTGTTGTGGGAGGAACCTGGTGAGAGGTAACTGAATCATGGGGGTTGGTCTTTCCCATGTTGTTCTGGTGATAGTGAATAAATTTCGTGAGATCTGATGGTTTTAAAAATGGGAGTTTCCCTGCACAAGCTCTCTTTGCCTGCTGCCATGCATGTAAAATGTGACTTGCTTCTCCTTGCCTTCCACCATGATTGTGAGGCCTCCTCAGCCATATGAAACTGTAAGTCATTAGATCTTTCTTTTGTAAATTGCCCAGTCTCAGGTATGTCTTTAACAGCAGCATGAAAATAGACTAATACAGTAAATTGGTACCAGTAGAGTAGGGCACTGCTGAAAAGATACCTGAAAATGTGGAAGCAACTTTGGAACTGGGTAACAGCTGGAGGTTAGAACAACTTGAAGGGCTCAGAAGACAGAAAAATGTGGGAAAGTTCTGAACTTCCTAGGGACTTGTTGAATGGCTTTGCCCAAAATGCTGATAATGATATGGACAATGAAGTCCAGGCTGAGGTGGTCTCAGATGGAGATGAGGAACTTGTTGAGAACTAGAGCCAAGGTCACTCCTGTTATGTTTTAGCAAAGAGACTGGCAGCATTTTGCCCCTATCCTAGAGATATGTGGAACTTTGAACTTCAGAGGGATGAGTTAGGGTATCTGGAGGAAGAAATTTCTAAGCAGCAAAGCATTCAAGAGGTTACTTGGTTGCTGTAAAAGGCATTCAGTTTTATAAGGGAAATAGAGCATAAAAGTTTGGAAAATTTGCAGCCTGACAATGTGATAGAAAAGAAAATCCCATTTTCTGAGAAGAAAATCAAGCCAGCTGCAGAGATTTACATAAGTAATGAGGAACCGAATGTTAATCCCCAAGACAATTGGGAAAATGTCTCCAGGGCATATCAGATATCTTCACAGCAGCTGCTCCCATCACAGGCCCAGAGGCCTAGGAGGAAAAACTGGTCTTATGGGCTGGGCCCAGGGTCCACATATTGTGCGCAGCCCTGGGACTTGGTGCCCTGCATCCCGGCCACTCCAGTCGTGGCTGAAAGGGCCCAATTTAGAGCTCAGGTTGTGGCTTCAGAGGGTGCAAGCCCCAAGCCTTGGCAGCTTCCACATGGTACTGAGCCTGGGAGTGCACAGAAGTCAAGAATTGGGGTTTGGGAACCTCTGCCTAGATTTCAGAGGATGGAGTATGGAAATACCTGTATGTCCAGGAAGAAGTTTGCTGCAGGGATAGGGCCCTCATGGAGAACCTCTGCTAGGGCATTGCAGACAGGAAATGTGGGGTCAGAGCCCCCACAGAGTCTCTACTGGGGTACTCTCTAGTGGAGCTGTGAGAAGAGTGCCACCATCCTGCAGACCCCAAAATGGTAGATACACTGACAGCTTGCACTGTGCACCTGGAAAAGCTACAGACACTCAATGCCAGCCTGTGAAAGCAGCCAAGAAGGGGGCTGTACCTTGCAAAGCCACAGGGGTAGAGCTACGCAAGACCAAGGAAACCCACTTCCTGTATCAGCATGACCTCTATGTGAGACATGGAGTCAAAGATCATTACAGAGCTTTTAGATTTGACAGCCCTGTTAGATTTCGGACTTGCATGAGTCCTGTAGCCCCCTTTTTGACCAGTTTCTCCCATTTGGAATGGCTGTATTTATCCAATGCCTGTACTCCCATTCTATCTACGAAGTAACTAACTTGCTTTTGATTTTACAGGCTCATAGGCAGAAAGGACTTGTCTTGTCCCAGAAGAGACATTGCACTGTGGACTTCTTAGTTAATGCTGAAATGAGTTAAGACTTTGGGGGACTGTTGGCAAGGCATGATTGGTTTTGAAATGTGAGGACATGAGATTTGGGAGGGGCCGGGGCGGAATAATATAGTTTGGCTGTGTCTCCACCCAAATCTCATCTTGAATTGTAACTCCCACAATTCCCATGTGTCGTGGAAGGAACTCGGTGGGAGGTAACTGAATCATGGGGGCAGGTCTTTCCCATGCAGTTCTCATGATAGTGAGTAAGTCTTGCAAGATCTGATGGTTTTAAAAACAATTTTCCCTGCACAAGTTCTCTCTCTTTGCCTGCTGCCATCCATGCAAGACATAACTTGCTCCTCCTTGCCTTCCACTACAATTGTGAGGCTTCCTTCCAGCTACTTGGAACTATAAGTCCATTAAACCTCCTTCTTTTGTAAATTGCCCAGTCTATGTCTTTATTAGCAGCAAGAAAACGGACTAATTCAAGGGTGTACAGTAACTGGAAGGTTAACGGCAGGAAGGTGGTGAAAAAGCAGGTGGGCAAGCTGGGTACCTTATTTACAGAACATGGAATACCAGTCCTTACCTAAATGGGCAATGAAAAGCCCTTGGAGGTTTTCAGCAGCACACAAATAATTTATAAGAAATTAAATGCATTTACAATTGCTGAGCCTGGAGCCTAAGGGAGACATGGGCAACTATGGGCAACAATTTAAGATGTAGAAACTTTAAAAAGATAATTGCCCAAGTCGGAGTCTGGCCAGCTAATATAACGTTAATGAGTAATGAGAAGTGGATAGGACTGTGGTTAACATTTCATGTAAAAGACAATCCCTCCAGCAGCTCAGATATGCTATAGACACAGGTTACCAAATGAACTGTCAGCTTTAAAACCATCAACAGGAATGAGCCATCTCTCAAAATAATGTGGCCAGGTTGATGGGGGATTCCTCCCCTCAGTTAATAAACATTCACTATGCTCCCTACTATGTGCAGGCACTGAGGGAAGGAATATAACCAAAAGGAGACATTTTCCTTGCCTTCATGGTACTTACTATAGTGTAGTGGCAGCAGACAGTCATTAAATAATCACACAAATATATGTAAAACCACATATATTAAGTATAATATATAAATGTGTGCACATAAAAGTATAAATGCTATGAGAGCCTTTTTCCTTAAGAACCATGTTCCCTGCCATAAAGGAACTATTAATATTTGGTTTCAACATCTACCTGTTAAGAAAACCAGACTTTAATGGAAATGAAACAGAGATTAACTCAATGTAAAGCTCTTATCTGATGCTCAGCATGTTATCTCACTATTGTTAATTGTTAGGTGTAACCCTCTTTCCCAACAAGAGAGCAAGACCCTCAAGGGTAGACACCATCTATTATGTGTTTGAACCTCTATAGCACTCACAGGGTCTCACTTATATAGTTAAGCATATAATGTTGACTGTTGCTGTTTTCTTTAATGGCTGAGCAAGTGTGCTGTTTCCTCTGGCTCTCTTCACCACCACAATTTACTGAGAACCTACTATGAGCCAGAATCTCTGATGGGAACTGAAAAAGGCAGTGCCCTCAAATTCTCACCTCAAAATCAAGAAATTCTGTTTATTTTCATTTTAAGTTACATTCTCTCTCTTCAACACAGCTCTCCCCATAAGGGAGAAATGCAGAGCTCAACTGCCTGAGAGAGCAATGAGTTTGATAACAACAGGCACTGAGGGAGAGACTTAAAAGATGAGAGATTACTATAAACCACTGTAGAGCTACAAACGGCAATGATGAAAATAACCTACTGCTAAAGCCATCCATGAAAAAGAGACAGTGTGATTGGTTACAATCATTCTGGCTCAGGTACTGGGGCTTACGAGATGGAGGACAGAATTATACTCCCATGTAAAGGCAAAATGATGGGCTGGCTATCATGTCTTGCTCCCCAACATAAATACGGTGAGCTTAGCGCCAGTGAACCATTGTGTAACACTCCCTAGTACCCAGCAAGGACACTTAACTAATACTTTCTGTAAAAGTAACATCTCTGTAAAAGAAAAAAAAAAAAATGGGGCCACAGTTGACAGTTGATCTTGCCCTCACTCCATTACTCTGGTTGGCTGGCTGACGGTTCTAATTCTATCCTATTGTTCCCAGTGGGCTCCATGTACAGTTGAGAAACTGCAAGGAACACAAAAGACTCAAACAATAGAGTTCGAGGGTCTACTTGTTAACTCTGGGACCTATGGCAAAACCCAAATGAACCACGAACTGTAATGGTCTATTTTCTTAGGCTCAGAGCCACTATGTGAACTCAGAAAGAAATTATAGACTTTAAATGATCCTTAATACTCCACACTTCAGTGTTACCTACATATGCCACCTCAGAGGAGAGTATTTTTATAGTAGCCGTGGTATGATACACTGCCAAGATTAACAGGCCTATCCAGGGGAAGCTCCCAGGACAATGACAAGATATAAGTATTTAAGCAAGATTTTTTTTAAATATCCTTAAACTGTTTACCCATATGGTACAGGAAAAAGATGGAACTTGGCAATTAATTGGCAATCCTGAGTTCTAGCCCCTGTCCTGCTACAGATGGGATAATGATCTTGAGCCTGTTAATAACACTGACAGGAGCAACAGCAGTAATAACTGTCTAATAACAGTACCATACCTTATACAACTGCTGTGTGGATTTAATTTTACATTGCAATACAGTGTCAATTATTACTGGTTTTTTTCCTCAAGAAAAAAGTAATTCTTTTTTTAATTTTTCTTATTTTTTTGAGACAGGGTCTCACTCTGTCGCCCAGGCTGGAGTGGTGCCATCACGGCTCACTGCAGCCAGGACCTCCCAGACTCAAGTGATCCTCCCACCACAGCCTCCCAGGTAGCCAGGACTACAGGTAAGCACCACCACACCCGACTAATTTTTGTATTTTTTGTAGAGACATGGTTTTGCCATGTTGCCCAGGTTGGTATCAAACTCCCGGGTTCAAGTGATCCACCTGCCTCAGTCTCCCAAAGTGCTGGTATTACAGGCATCAGCCACCACGCCCGGCCAACCATTTTTTAAAATGTTTAATTTATAGTAGAAATACAGAAAACAAAGGGTAAATAGAGTTTGGGTCCCACATTTAAAGCCTTCTTTCTTTTTTAAACAAGTATCCCTTATTCTTGGTTAGGATCCAATTCAATTAATATATTGCTTTCTCTTTAAAAAACAAAAGGCTTACACATATGACAGATAATCCAAATGCTAAGGAAGAAGTCAGCTGGAACATAAAGATGTTTAAGTCAAAGGAGACTGGAACACAGAGAGACCTAAATTTCCCTTTAAGAATCTAAGTTTCCCAAAATTCACATGGTAAAATAATCATCTCATGATTATTTACATAATGTCATAACCTTAATTACCACAATCTAAGAATGAGCCCATTTCCTTTGGTTCAAATACCACATTTTAAAAAACGCCACGTTTAGTCACAACTCATAAGTCTGAGGGACCAAAGTATTCTGTTAGACTCACGGCACCTATGAAACAGTGCTGGCAGCTTGCTTTTTAAAGAGGAAGAGGTTGAGAGTTTATAGACATTTCCTTCATTCACTGTCAGTAGGACATATTTGGATTGTAACACAGCATAGGAGGATTCGGAAATTAGAATGGTATCTAGTAAATTCTCAAACTGGGGTTGTGCTGACTGGCTCTAGAATCTGGTTCCCCTGGACCACTCCTCTCTCCTAGTCCTGCTACTTTTCTGCCAGCATCTCCTGCCACCATCCCTTCACTCATTCCACTCTAGCTACTCTGGCCTCTTTGTTTTCCCTGCCTGGCCCAGGAATGCTTACAGGTTCCTGTCTCAGTGCTACCACACTTGCCTTTCCTCTGCCTGGAATGCTCATTACTAGACAGATGCACTATTCTTTGCTTCACTTTGTTCAAAGCTTTGCCAGCAACAGTCTTCTTCTCTGCCATAATTAAAATTGCAACTCTTCTTCCCTGTTTTTCTACATGGTACTTACCTGACATAATACATATATTTTTAATTCTTACTTCTTTTTTTATCATTTCCTCATCAGAGCAAGAGCTCCTGTTATTGTCTGTTTTGTTTACTGCTGTATTCCCAGTAACTAGAATAGTACCTGGCAGGTAGTAGACCCTCAGTAAATATGTGTTGAATGGCATCAATGAGTAAATAAATGAGCCACAACAAAGGACAAATTATTCCCTCTGTAAGACTACCAAATTCAAACCTTCAACTTCCTTGAAGAAAGAAAGGAGAAAATATGATTTAGAATAATGTAATTATAAGGAGTTAAGGAAGAATGTTATGGCATTGTAAAACAGGCTGGATAAGGAAAAGGTATAGTTGTGATCCTATGACCCACCTCTCCCAATGTATTCAAACTTAAGAATGCCTAAGAATCATCTGACTGCTTGTTATAAATACAGATTCCCAGGCTTCCCTCCAGAAAGGCTGATTCAGTAGTGAATCTGATGTGGGTGGTCCACAATTCACCCCGAGAAACATTGCCCCAGTGCCACTCCTGGTTAGATGTGAGACTTAGGAGAAGGCAGCTCTTGTCCATATAGTTTACCAAAGCAATTTTAATGGATACTATGGTACAGGAATATGCACCAACTGTCAACAGGTCAAAGAAGCCTAAGAGATAATCTCTGGCATGTGTTTACTTTGACTAAAGGGGTGAGTCTGTCTCTAGTCATAAAGATTTCTGTGGTACTTAGTGTTGTACTCAGGAAGGTTGTTATTCCAGGTAAGTACTTTGGTTTAAGGTCATTAAATCAAGTCCACACTTAGTACGCTTAACCCATGACAAATTCTGGTTTTGCAATACTAGGTATGCACATGGCCTGTTTTGTTCTTTATAAAGGTCAGATCTTCTCCATGTTTCCGCCACATGGAAAGCCACACCTTAGATAAAGGATAGAGCATATAACTCACCAGAGTGACAATATAAAAAATGAAAGCATAAGGGTTCCAAATTTGATCTTGGATAGCCAAACAAATCCAGGACCCCCACCACAGAACTAAATCAAAGTGCACTCAAAAGCAAAAATTGTTCTTAACAGAATAGTTGCTTCTTTATAAAACACTGGATCACTAAAGCAAAAACATAGGTCCTCTTCCCAGCCTGCCAGTTATTCCACTGAATTGCTGCAGACAACTACACTCTCTGTCAAGGATGGAACTAGCTGTGCAGATGTTTTCTCCAAATTCCAGGGAGTGACCCTAACCCATAGGCTTTTACTCAAAGCTTCTAATTTTGTTTTTAAAATGTAGAAACAGCTGGTGCCTAGCCCTCCAGGGAAAACGCTAGGTTCCAGAAGGGAGTGGGGAAGAACGGTTATTTTTTTCTATTTCACACGAACATGTCTCTTCACTCAAGTCTTTTGTCCCACAGTTTAAAATGCTCTTTATACGCCTTGGAAATAACAATTATTGGGGCTAGAAAATCAATGGTGCCCAGGCTGCTTTTAACATACATTACATGCATTTCTGCAAGTGCTCATTTACAGTAAGTATTAACCTTGAACCACAGGAAAGAAATTCTCAGGGAGGTCTAGGGTATTAACCACCTCTGGAATCTTTACTGTTATCCCAAATGAACCCTGGGCCACCCTTTACACTACAGTATATAGTTATAATTTCTTGAATTTATTACATATAATACAAATTTAGAAAGATGACTCCTACCAATATCTTACAAATGGCTCCATTATATCTGACATATTTTGTTGAGGATAAACTGGAGTAGGTAAGGCGTGCGGTGATCCTCCAAACAGTCAAAAAATAAGGCAACCATGCTACCTGAATATCTCTGACTACATTTCCTTCCCAATAGGTGAGTGCTCTCCTAGGCTCCGCAACAAGTTAAAAGCTAGTAGTGGCCAGTTACTCAGCTTCCTCAAGAAACTCACCTTCTCTCCTTGGAGTGATGGGACTGAGTCCCGCAAACTGTGAAAGCTGTCTTTGATGTGGTCCCTACGTTTTCGTTCCAGTGCATTATGATGAGCCCGTTTGTCAGCCTAGAAGAATAGGAGAAAGAACACGTTAGGAATGTCACTCCTTTTGCTTGGTACAAGGTGGGTGGGGTATCGCCTGGAAGTACACGCTGTCAGCACTGTCCCTGGCGAGTGGACTGGGAAGGATTTCTCGAGGTGGGCAGTTAGGAGTCTCCAGAATTAGGCTCTGCTAAAGGGGGAGAAAGGGGTGAGCAAGGCTTGCGACAGGAACATCCAAAGTAGCTCGATGCATCCAGCTCATGCATAAGTAAAATAAAAGTTATTCAGGGGAACAAAGTGTGACTCTCCTGTAACATCAGTGGTCCCCCCCCCCCAACTTGCTTATGTGACAGAAGAGCCACCAGTCTGTGGTTAGGAAGTGACTAGAGAAAGCTCCAGTGGCCCCTTCTTAAGATGTGATCACCTCCACTGTAAGAGATTCCCCAGATGGGTGTCCAGGGGAAAAAAGAGTTAAGTCACTGGTGCTTCTTTCATGTGAAACCATCACCGTGAGCCCCAAGCCCAGTAAAAGGCACTAGTTTAAGACTTTCTCATCAAATCATATAATAGAAACTAAAACTCTTATAAAATCTAGATGCATGAATCTGAGATCATTATGACACAGCTGATAAGATGACAACTGAATTCTGAGTTCCTGTTTTTTAAAAGTAGATCCAAGGTGCTATCCTGCCAAGGGCTTTCCCGCACACAGGCAGTGCCAGACAGGCAGTTCTTAGAGGGCACACTTTCTGACACCACATACTCAGAATAAATTCCCTCAGGCACCTGTGGCAGGTCAGGCTACTTTGGCAGTATCTAAATATCCAAGTCAAAGTCTTAGCCTACTTGTAATCACAAAGAACAGTCAACTGGAGACGGACCAAAACTGCCAACACCAAATCAGGAATCGCAAAAATGCTCTGATTTCAGGCAGAAGAGACAGTGCTGGAGAGCATGGTAAGCGCACTTCAGCAGGCCCCCATCAGAGGGGTATCCCCTCCAAAAGGAACACAAACCCAAAGCAAGAAGAACTTCATCACACCTACACTGAGAATTATGGAAATTATACTCTGAACATTCACCTTGAATGCACATGGTTGCATTGAGCTAACCTAGAGACCAAGTCTGTATACGGGAAGTTCAGGTAGCTTAAATCTACACACATAGGGGACCAGAAATTCAAAAAATGGAACAAGAGTAAGTAACTTGGCTTAGCACAAGAATAATGCTGCCTCACATGAATCCTTGTACTAGAGAAGATGTACAGACAAAATTCTATCAAGAGTTGTGAGAATGAAAGGACTTGAAATTCTCCTGTTATTTAATCCTAAAGTCCTAGTCATTACAGAGGAAGAGGAGGCTGGGAGCACCTGTGGTCATCTGAGTACTTCCTGGTCTCTTAAGCATGCACCTCTCCTACAGCTCTACTGAACTGGACATGAGGTTCCCATGACAACCATGGTTCTCCACAGCATCTCTCTCTTTTGGGGGCAGATGCCTGGAGCACTTCTAAAGTTGTCCTAATCTTGTTAAGTCTGGTTTCACTGTAAAATGAATGTTTACTGAACTATAGTGACATATGAAATATTATGGAGAAGCTGAGAGGACGACGGTCAAGCTTGGAACACCAAGTAATCTGAGGCTAGAGACAGGTACTCTGTATCATACAACTTTAGAGCAAAATTATAGATGCCTTCTAACAGTAGCATGAAATAGCTCAACAGAATTAAACCTATTTAAGTATCTAGTCCTTTTGAACTTACTGTTGTTCCCTCTGATCATCTACACAAAGATAAGTTGGGCTGGGACTATACCTAAGGAGCTTAAAGGCCAAGAGACAACATTCGGCATGTGTCTGCCGCTCCTGTTTGCTATATACTACCTAAGGTGGTTTATTTACATGCAAATTAATCGCCCATCTTTGGTCTCCAGAGCAGCCCAAGATACTCCTGTCTACTAAATCACCACGATTCTTGGCCCTCCTCCCAGGTAAGAGCTGTGCACCAGAATTACCCACAATCCCTCCTGTTGATACAAATAAAATTCTAATTGTCTGTTTTCTTTCTGGGAGAGCCCTGCAAATCTCAAACGGCTAGAATGCAGTTGCACTTGGTTTCACGTGGACCTGCACTAAAGGGGTGGAGCTAAGTATAATCTAACATCAAAATCATCCCCACAGTGCACTACCCCCTCCCATTCACTGAGCTCTGAAAGGACTCAAATGGACAAGTCTCTCGGTTAGAGGATTGTAAGTGAACTTGGCTGTAGATCATGAGCAGAAATCTTGGCTTCTCATCTGGGGAGCCGGCCAAGTTTGAGAAGTTGGCTCAACAAGGAAAGGCAGCGGTCCACTGCCTGGTAGAAAGCCTGGGCTGGGGACTGTTGTTCTCAAAGTAGTGGATGGAATTTCTGTAGTGGTTCCAGGCCCAATTTAACTAGCAGAAGAGTGGAATCTTAGACCGATCCCTGCTGCCATGTCCATCCCTGAGCTACTACTGGAGTCAATTTTAAATCTCTCAGAGATAATGGCAAGGATGTATTTTTCTCTTCCCCAAGCTTGATTTGAAAGAACAAGTTAAAAACATGCACAGCTAACAAGCCTAATTCCAGGCAACTCTGAATTAAATGTTATCACTAGTGTTTTGAAAGAGCACATGAAAAACGTAAAAACCTTTACACAAGGCTGAGAATTCTCTGTGGGAAGTATTTCCAAACCACAGATCCACCCAGTCCGATAACACTGCCCGCGCCTCATCCCCACCCCCATTGGAGGACCAGTTTGCAGGCTTTATCACTGCCTTGTTAACTGTCTTTGCTTGCTGGCAACCCTTTCTGAGAGGGCCATGATTTCAGAGTTGAAGAACAAAAACTGGGGAAAGACTCCCACTGTAAGGCATCTAATAACCTCCCACAAATGCAAAACTGGCTTTAAAAAACAAGGCCAAACAATTGTCTTGAACAAATAAAACTCTACTCTGATGAGCCTGTACTGAGAATAATGTTCAATAATGAAAACGAATGGTACGGAAAGCCCCCTTGTGGAATTAATTAGGCCCTATTCTAGGAGACAACAGAGGTATTCTTGGACTGTACAGCAGGCTCCCAAACATCTCCCCTATACATCCTATGGGAACAGTGGCTGGACACTGCCCACTCTTCTAGTACACTGAATTTGTACGTCTGGATTTCTGCCAGGAAACCCTTCCTCCAGGGCATCCCTAACAGAAATACTAAGGGGCTATGCAGTGGTCCACAGATGCTCAACAGAAACTCCCGCACCAAATCACTTCCAGCTTTGACATCTCTGCCAAGGTTTTTATTCAGCCTTTCAGTTATATTTCTACCCAACTTTCCACACTGGTAGCCAGAATAAAAATCTTCACCTACAATTTGTCCATTTTTGACACTACCAAGCACATGTACCTTGTGTTGTTAGATGTTGAAGGCAAACATTATTTTGTTAGCCAAGAAGTTTCTATGTTGGCAGGAAGTCATCTAGGCTAAGGAGGTCTGTTCAAAATTGAGGGAAATCTCTTAAAATGATTTCCTTCCAACTTACTGCACAGAGACTGCATCTTTGTTCAAGGCATCACATCAGTCAGTAAGCTTATTTCCTCCAAGTTCTAGACAGATAGCATGTGGAAATAAATGCTTCATTATTCCAGGATGCACAAGGTTCTCCAGAACAATGCCATGTCTTGCAGGCTACCTGACAGAAAATCCCACCTATAAGGGGAATCATCTTAATTCTAATACAGAAAATTCTCAGCACATAGGCAATTCGTTGCCCACTAAATATTTACTACCTTTACAAAATGTGAAGGTTGTATTTTAGAGGGAAGCTTGTGTTGCTTATGATTCTTATCAAGCTATTCTTATTAGAGACTAAGGACACTTGAGAATACACAGACCCAAAAATCTCATCCGAAAAGATCTATTTTTTACTTCTGATAGATAAGAACAAGATAAGATAAAGCTCAATTTCCAAACAACTTAAAATACTCATTTTAATCAACCCCAAAATTATAACATAAAATAATGGGCAGGTAGGATGAGATAAACTCACCAAGCTCCCTAAAAGAAAGACATCTATTTCAATTTTCCAGTATCTGTCCTGCTTGTAGCTGATTGCCTGGTATACATTTCCAACACTATCTAATGTAGGTATTTGTTTTCAAACTTTTTTCATTTGGTGCCTAAAAGAACTGGCAAATGTTATTCAAACAGGGCCTCACACCATAGCCATTTCAGGGAAGGATGCCTTAGTCAGGAAATTTTAATTAAAAACCAAGCTGAATTCTTTGACCAACGATTTCACTACTACTGGCATCTTGGAAAAATTATTTTAGACATAAGAACAACTTTTACTCTAACACAGGCACATTTAGGAACTCACTCTGGCATTTCTGTTATCACTGTCAACACTCTAAGCAGAGTACTTTTGTACATGCATCGTGCAGCACTTCTGTCATGCAACTGACTGCAGGTAAAACAAGACAGCAGTTTCCTGAGTGAATTCCAATCTCATGCTACCAAGCTTGTTCTCTTCTGAATATTCCTAAAGAAGCAAAGAGCTCTGAGAAGTTAAAAATATTTCATACCAGAAAGGTCCAGAAGCAGAATTGCACAAATCTGTTTTCAAACCCCTAATAGGCATACTGCATCTGCAACTCACTCAGTTACCATCAGGCATGGTCACTGGAAAAAAACTTGCATTTCCTGACCAACACACTAACCCATACATTTCTTGTATACTTTCACTCTTTCCTAAAGAAATTTCCCAAACAGAAAGAAAGCAAAAGGAAGCCCTTGCAATAGAATATACCTGTCCCAGAAATTTATCTTTAAAATGCAACCTCTTCCCTCCAAAATATAACAAAAATAAGATAACATCAGTGGGATTTTGCGATGTACTGAATTTAGTAATAAGAATACTCTTTGGGGTTACTTCCTTTAACAAAGCTTACTGGTCATTGGAGAAGCTGTTTTCCGTTTGTACTGAAGCAATAGAAAAAAATATTTGCCAAATCAGTTTCACTTTCTGTTAGAGTTAGCCTAACTTCCTAACTGTGTTCTCAGTATCTTACATTTTTCATGTAGTAAGGCCTAGATATTGTAGTAGTGACATTATAAAACATACATGAATGTTTTTATATTAGGATCCACAGAGCATTTTTCAAATAACTTTTTCAACTTCTTCTGTAGTCCTAAATACCTAAGTATTTGGTTGTTCACAGTCCATACCTTTTTTTAAGGCAAAACTTAAGAATAGCTCCCTCTTAAATTTTAAAAAATAAATTTATTATCTATATTAAATATTAAGAAGTAAGCAGATACATTCACAGAGGGGAAAAAATGGAATCCTTTTTACCCTACACATTCACGATAGTTGTTTGATGCACTATAAAATTTGTCTAAAACACATCTGCTTTTTCTCTCCATGCTGTTGTAATTATATTGTGCAGAGTAATACTTAGAAATCTCAACAAATAGATGTGTTAAATTAAAAACAAAGTGTCAAACCAACTTCCCTTGCCTACTCCGAAAATCAAAAGGAAAAACCCTAGGCACCTTAATAGCAAACTAAAAACATCTAGACAAAACAGTGAGATTAGCATTCCAGGAAAGCAGAAACGTTGTAATAATTTAATAAACAAATTTACATCAACAATCATGTGGACGAATATTTTGAAAAGCAGAACGCTTTCAAGAACTGTGAGCCAAAATTTCACCAAAACAAAACAAAACAAAAAACACTTTCTCTTACTAGGATTCAGTATAATTCCAATTCAAAGGACAATTCTGCAAAGGAAGCCTAACGATCCTTACCCTCTGTCTCTGATCAAGCCCTGGCACAGATTTTACAACTGGAGACTTGCAGGAAAAAAAAAGTTTTCAACAGACTAGGCCCCAAACATGAAGGATAAAAGTAAATGAAAAAAACGAATTCAATTTTCAAATATATGCATAAGTATATGAGAATACTTCAAGGATAAATAAAACAAAACAAATTATCTTTAATGACTACTACCCAGGGATAATTTTTAAGATTTCTGGAACAACTACATCCCCGGATTTTAAGAAAATACCAGCTCTCAATAAATAAGTTTTCTTAATGCCTATTTGCTTAGACAACCTGCATAATCTTTGCTTGCTCTAATGAAGAGCAGGTACAACTGAGATGGCTTGCCTTTATCCTGTGGTTATTAGGTTCTTATGCCAGAGGTATCAAAGTGACATCCTGCAAATTCTAACAAGCCCAAACAGTTGTTCCACACATCATTTTAAAAATCAGAAAAATAACATAACGCTTTGGATTTCTAATCTTTCTTAAAAAATAGGAAGATCAGCCGGGCGCGGTGGCTCACGCCTGTAATTCCAGCACTTTGGGAGGCCGAGGTGGGCGGATCACGAGGTCAAGAGATCGAGACCAGCCTGGCCAACAAGGTGAAACCCCGTCTCTACTAAAAATACAAAAATTAGCTGGATGTGGGGGTGTGCGCCTGTAGTCCCAGCTACTCAGGAGGCTGAGGCAGAAGAATCGCTTGAACCCAGGAGGCGGAGGTTGCAGTGAGCCGAGACAGCACCATTGCACTCCAGCCTGGTGACAGAGCAAGACTCTATCTCAAAAATAAATAAATAAAATAAAATAAAATAAAAAATAGGAAGATCTGGCAATACTGACCCTTCACTCCTACATAACAAACCACTGGAATTCAGTAGTGGCTGTCTTTTTAGGAGAGGCATTGCTCTCCAGTACCCAAGTCCTCACCTCTTCTTTCTTTATTCTTTATGGCCCTCATGGGCATTCAAATTTTTTACCCCCATTCTATACACTTCCTACTGTTCCCAATTTCAAATATTAGAACGCTGATATACTTATTTCTCTTCCCCTCTGATTCTGATTTATTCTATATGTTTTCTTTTTTTCCCCTCTAATCTATTCATGAAAAACCCATATTACTGTCTCAGACTCCAAAGATATGAAATTAGTGCATATCTAAATCCACAGAACCATCTACTGGGAACATTAATATCAAAACCCTAAGAAATTATTGATAACATTATATGGTCTCATCCATCACCTTTCAGCAAAGCTCTTTCTGCAATGCCACTTTTCTTCAGCTATTTTTTAATTTTCTTTATACCTCTTCTTCAAATACAGAGAATCAGACCATAATAACTTTATGTGACACTTTGATGATGCAACGTTTGGCTCCTCTACATTTCCAATTTTTGTGTTAGAATACCACATTGTGCTAGATTCTACGGGTCTATAGCAGTCACATGACTTGGTTAAAGGCGATTATTGCATGTGGCTTCAGCTTCACATAATTATACAGATATGGTTTAAAATCTACTTGTTCCTAAATAAATCTTCTGACCACTTTGCCCTGAAATACTACCACTGACTTCAGAATGCTGCATTTCTCATTTCCACTTACATAGCGGCAGCTGGATCCCCTATTTGAAAACTACAAAACAATTCAATTCTTTGCATACAGCTCCTCTTACTGAACTTATCACCTGAGAATCTAGAATGATAGGATTTGCAACTCCCCCACCCTCCAGAACCAGGCCCCACCTCACCTTAGTGGTTAACATTAGTGATTTACTACAATATTAAAAGTAACAGTACGATCTCTTTTTCTCTCTGACCCCAAAAAGGAATAGAACTGAACGGAAATAAAAATGAAATGGAGAGTAGGAGACGTACCGCAGATTGAAACCTCGGTTGCTCTTCCTGGAATAGGAGAGAAAAAAAAATAGAAAATATAGAAGTTATTTTTACACTTAACATTCAATAATAAGAAAGAAAATGCCGGCGGCAGAGGAAGCGGAGGGTGGGGAGTCAGCCCGACACCCCTGCCTCCCTCCCCACCCCTTGCCCCCACCCTTCCACCCTCGGCGGGATCCGGTAGCGGGGTAGAGGGGTCCCGAGCGCCGCCCCTCCTTCCGGGATCCGACCCGGGCCAGAGGGGTCCCGAGCACTGTCTCCTCCCTGCAGACCCAGCTCGGGCATCTAGGCACCCCCAACCCCTCTCCGCCCTTCCTCGCCCCCCAGGATCCGCGGGTCACGGGAGGAGAGGATCGCGTTCCGAAGGGGCAGGTCCTGAACGCCGTCCCCTTCCCCTGGATCCGGACAATGGGATCCCGGGCGCCCCCCATCCTTGTCCCCCGGATCCTGAGCCCGGGAAGGTGGGAGCGGGAGGCCGCAGCACCCTCCCCCACGGGAGAAGGTGGGAGTCCCAGAAGCCGCGTGTCTTCCCCCCACCTCCAGTCCCAGGAGGCCGCTCCGGCCAGGAGCCGGAGGGGAGCGAGCCGGGAACGCGACGGAGGCAGTCCTGGCCCCGAGGGGAAGGGGAAGGGGAAGGAGGCGGCGGCGGCCCGGCCCCCTCCCGCCGTCGCCCCGCTGAGAGCCCCGGCCGCTGTCCCCGCCTGACAACCCGCACGGGAAGGAAGAAGCCCCAGGACTCACGTCGCTCTCCACCTCGATGTCATCGTTATCGCTCATTTCCTACAGCCCAGGGAGCGGCCACTGCAGCGGCGGCGGGGAGGGGAAGGGGTGAAGGGGAGGGGGAAGTCACCGACAACAACAAGCCGAGTCCCCCCCACACACACACTCACTCACTCACTCACTCGCTCTCTCACTCACACACACACACAACACGGGCAAGAACCACCTCCTCACTGCAGCACCGGATCAACGGCGGCACGCACGCCCGGTCGGCCCCCGCCACGTGACCAGGCTCGCAGCGCTGGGGCAGCCGAGACTTGTAGTTTTTGTCCCTTTGACAGACGGCCCGGGTAACTCCAGAAAAACTACAAATCCCGGAAGAAACCGCATCCAGGCGTCGCCAGCCAGGCTGGTAGACGGAGCCCAGGGCGCCTGCGCGTCCCGGAGAGGGGGCGGGGAGAACCGCGGCGCGGCGCCTCCTGGGAGTCGTAGTCCGCAGACCGCGAGTTGTCAGGAGATTTTCCTCCAGAGGCGGCAGAGGAGGCTGCTGGGAAGACAGGACACGTGGAGGGAGCTGGAGCTCCTGGAGCCGGGCACCGTCGGCGCGCTGAACGCCGGGCCCAGGGGACTGGGTGGAGTCTCTGGGGGAGTAGCCGGCTGTCTAAATAATGCTGCCTCTTTTTGGTGTGATTGGTTATACTTTGTCTTCTTGATGCGAAGTGGTTCTGTTTTGCGCCTAGGGGCGTAACCCGCCCTGGAGGGAATCCGGCTGCGGCGGAACAGGGGGTGCGGCTCGGGATGCCGGCGCGAACCCTCGGGAGCTGGTGGGGAGGTATCAGTGGCAGGTGTTTCGTGGTGTTACTGGACAGGCAGGATGACCGACCTCGCCGGGCGACCGCTCCCAGCCGCGAGAATCCTGTATTCATTTATCCGGGAGTGACCATCCTCGCTACTCAGCTACTCGCGTGAGGTTCCAGCATTCACAGAACGCGAACCCTCAACCACTGTGGACGTGAAAGTAAAAGCCCTTTAGAGTTTGTTGTAGCCCAGGCAGTTTAGGCAGTATCCCAGCTCAGAGTACCATAATTAAGATCGCAAAAAGGATCAATATGGGAAACTTGTGCAGTTCCCTGTCCAGTTAAAATCATATTTATATACTGTGGCATGAAGTGTAATCACATCCATTCCACCAATATTTTTTGAACACCTAACATGTGCCACAAGGGGATGCCATAACGGATAAGACCAAAACCATCCCTGCCTTAGGCCAAAACCATCCCTGCTTTTATGCATGCAGCTCACAGCTGTGCAAGCAAACGTGCCTGCCCTGCCGCCATTTTAAGAGTATGCAACAAGTCCCATGGGAAGGAAAAAAACATAAGAAAGACACTTTCCACCTTGAGACAAAGTACCCATACTACTCCTTTACATCTGGTCTCCAAAATGAATGACATCTTGAGCTTTTCCCATGAGTTACTGATTCCCGGATGAAAACCGTATTATCCCTGACTTTTGAATGTGGAAATTTGGGGATATGTCACACACAATTCTTGTGACATGCATTCTTCAACGTGAGAGTGTCATCCATGCTGAAAAGACAAATGTAAATGTGGTAATTTTTCCTTTACATTTTTTTCCTTTAATATCTGTTGTCTCTCCCTCCCTCCCTCCCTCCCTTCCTTCCTTCCTTTCCTTCTCTCCTTCTCTCCTTCTCTCTTTCTCTCTTTCTCTTTCTTTCTGACGGAGTCTTGCTTTGTCGCCCAGGCTAGAGTGCAGGGGCGCGACCTTGCTTGGCTCACTGCGACCTCTGCCTCCCGGGTTCAAGCGATTCTCCTGCCTCAGCCTCCCGAGTAGCTGGGATTACAGGCGCCCGCCACCGCGCCCGGCTAATTTTTGTTTTTTAGTAGAGACAGGGTTTCACCATATTGGCCAGGCTGGTCTCAAAACTTCTGACCTCGTGATCCACTGGCCTCGGCCTCTCAAAGTGCTGGGATTATAGGCGTGAGCCACCACGCACGGTCTAATATCTGTTGTATTTCTTATTCCGTGATCTAGTCCTACTGAAGTCTGCACATCTTTGCAAGTGAACTTACCTTTTCTACATGCTTTTGTCTCATAGGGTTACTTTCCTGCTGCGTTGGGGAGACAGATATAAGCCGACCATTCTGTGGTAAGAGCTGTTGGGCTATTGGGGAGACAGATGTCCACTCTTGAGTGAGTTAATTAACTGGATACTAGAAGTTAAAGCTAATTGATGATTACAACAAACAGTTGTTGGGTGCCTGCTATGAACAGAGCACTCTAGGGCAACCCCGGCTACAAGTTAAAATCATCCTAGGGGCTTTAAAAAGTCCCATCCCCCCAGGCCACACCCCAAACCAGTTAAGCCAGAACCTCTGGAGGTGAGATCCAGACTGAAGGATTTTTTTTTTTTTTCCAGACTGAAGGTTATTTTTTAAAGCCCTTCTAGTAATTCCAGTGTGCACCCAAGACTGGGAACCACAGCTATAGACGATGCCAGAATAAATAAGATAGTCTCCCACTGAATTGTATGCTTTTAAAGCGTGAATTTTATAGTATGTCAATAATTGTGTTTCAATAAAACTGTTATAAAAGAAAAATAAGATAATCTTTACCCACGTGGAATTTAAAACCTGACAGGAGTAAATTGTCAACTCAAATAATTGTGATGAAGACAAATTAGGTAAGTGTCAAATTGTTTGTACAGACAGCAAATGCTGTAAGAGCTCAGAGGAGGGAGAAGGAGTGCCAGGTATGAGGTGGGGTTAGGGAGGTGTTGGTGATCAAGGAAGTCTTCTTAGGTTGACACTTTCATTAGGGTAAGGGCTGGGTCTGCGAAGACCAGGTAACATTTTGCTTATCGTGAATAAGGTGGACTGAGGTGAGGAAGTTTTCCTGGTAGAGAGACTGGAGATTTTAACACATCTCCTTTTAGTAATCAATAGAATATGAAGACCTGTCAACCTGGTTAACAAATTTGACCTAATAAACATAAGACTGCACCCAACAGTTGTAGAATATGTTGTCTTCAAGCATTCATGGAACATTTACAAAAATTGACTATGTACTTAGCTATAAGGCAAATCTCAACAAGTTTTTTATTTTTTTGAGACGAAGTTTTGCTCTCGTTGCCCAGGCTGGAGTGCAATGGTGTGATCTCGGCTGACCACAACCTCCGTCTCCCGGGTTCAAGCGATTCTCCTGCCTTAGCCTTCCAAGTAGCTGGGATTACAGGCATGAGCCACCACGCCCTGCTAAAGTTGTATTTTTTGTAGTGATAGAGTGTCTCCATGTTGGTCAGGCTGGTCTCAAACTCCCAACCTCAGGTGATCTGCCTGCCTCAGCCTCCCAAAGTGCTGGGATTATAGGCGTGAGCCACCCCGCCCAGCCAAATCTCAACAAGTTTTAAAGGACTGTAATAGTAGTGTATTCTTGGACCTAGTGCAATTAAAGTAGAAAAATAACAAAAAGTTAACTAGAAAAGTCTCATACATTTAGGATTTAAGAAACTTTTAGGCTAGGCACAGTGGCTCACTCCTATAATCCTAGCACTTTGGGATGCCAGGGTGGGAGAATCACATGGGGAAATCCCTTCTCTACTAAAAATACAAAAATTAGCTGAGTGTGGTGACACATGCCTTTAATCCCAGCTACTCAGGAGGCTGAGGCAGGAGAATCACTTGAACCTGGGAGGTGGAGGTTGCAGTGAGCCTGGGCAATAGAGTGAGACTCAGACTCAAAAAAAAAAGGTTAACTTTTAAATGACCCAAATATAGAGATTTTCATGAGTGAGGCACATACACACAGCAAAGAATGAGGCAGCTGAGAAGTTCCTTAGTGTTCCTTTTCAGTGTTTCTCTGATGTGCATCTAGGACCCCAAGAACTCATTTTCATCCACACTTGAGTATCTTTGGTAAAGCCCCAGGTGAGCTTATCAGGGCTGAACTGCAAACATATCACAAAGAAGCTGGTAAGAAATACAGAGCCTCAGGCCCCACCCAGACCTACTAAATCAGATCTACATGATAACATTATGCCCAGGTAATTCATATGCACATTGGAGTCTGAGAACTGTGATGAAGAGGGAGTGGAGGTAGTGGTGGTGTGAGCGGGTGGATTCCTTCCGTTATCTCTTTAGCTCTTTTACAATTTAGCTCCCACACTACCACTTGACTAAAATCACTCTTTTCCAGGCCACTAGCTACTACTTTATTGCCAAATCTAAAGCCTTCATCTTATTTGACCTAATGTTGGCCATCTACACTGTTGGCCACTGCTCTCTTGAAGACCAAGAATTGCTGTGCTTTTCTCCTTCCCACTATCACTGTTTGTGTTCCACGGACTTTGTGGTTGGCACTTGCCTCTCTGTCTTCCACCCTTTGCCTGCTAGGATCCTCTACCTCCTGAGGCTTTGGTGACCAGCTCTGATGGTGACCCCAAGACCACACCTCTCTTTTTAGTTCTAGATTGTTACATGCAATTTACTTCTGGACACATCTACTTGAATTATTCCACAGGAAACTCAAAACACAAGCTTATGGGTGAGGGAGAGAAAGCAAGGTTTTCTTTTTTTCCTTTCTTTTTTTTATTTCCTGTGACACAGCCCTCAGGAGATCCTGAGAACATTTGTGCCAAAAGCAGGTTTTGATACAGCATTTAGAGTATGACTCATTCATGTAAAATCGAGTATATCTGTAGGAGCATATATGTGTAGAGAAATATGTAGAATAGTATTAATCAAAAACTTTAATAGCTGGTTGGGCATAGTAGCTCACGCCTATAATCCCAGCACTTTGGAGGCTGAGGTGGGAAGATTGCTTGAGACCAGGACTTAGAAATCAGCCTGGGCAACATAACGAGACCTTCATCTCCACACACACACGCACACACACACACACAAAGAGAAAACATTTTAATAATGTTTGTTTCCGAGAGGTGGGATTTTCAATGATTTTTTTTTAACTGAGTAGCATCATTCTCACCCAAATAGTAGGGCTATTAAAAGACAACTGCTATCTCAATAAGCCCACTCTCTTTCCTGAGCAGCAAACTTCTCAGGCCATAACCCTTAGGAAGACAGTCCTAATCATTTCCCATGTCAGTTGTGCTTGCTTTCTCTTTATTTGGGGGAAGGGGTGTGACTGCCAAGGTTCCCCACAGGAACCAGCTGACACACTCAAATTAGGATCATTTGAGTTTTTAATAAAGAGGTGGTTTGCAAATACGTGGGCAGGCTCTAAAGAAACTGCAAGGGATTGCACAGTACCACTGGGAGTCTGTTCTCACCCCGAGGTCTACAGGGGAAAGGGGACAGAGTGGTGACCAGAACTGGGGGGTTGGAGACTGTGTGTATAGAGAGAGCCCAAGAACAAGAACTTAGACCCATGGCCCAGAGTGGTTGGATCCAGAAGGCCAAATGGAAGATCTCTAAGCACAGTGAGGGACCCTTTCCTCCTCTTCTCACATTTTTAGAGAAGGCTGAGAACTTCCAACCCCCTCTATAGGAAAGGGAAAATATGGGAGGAATACTTCTGGCCTCTCTGCCCTCTCCTTCATTTCCCATTGGTGGGTGAGTGACTGAATCATCAACTTGGTGAGTTGCAAGGAGAAACTGGTCCCATGTGGCTCAGCCCTTTCTCCCTGAGCTGTAGAGAGCTGTCCTTGGGGAGGAGGCTTATGTTTGCCTAGTTTTGCTATGACTGTGTGGGTACAGTTAATTCAAGAAATATTACGGAGGCTGGGCACAGTGGTATACACCTGTAGTCCCAGCTACTTGGCTGAGGCAAGAGGATAGTTTGAGCCTAGGAGTTCAAGGCCAGCCTGGGCAACATAGTGAGACCCTGCCTCAAAACAAAAACAAAGACGGCCAGGAGTGGTGGCTTACACCTGTAATCCCAGCACTTTGGGAGGCCGAGTCAGGTGGATCACCTGAGGTCAGGAGTTGGAGACTGCCTGACCAACATGGAGAAACCCTGTCTCTACTAAAAATACAAAAATTAGCCAGGCGTAGTGGCGCATGTCTGTAGTCCCAGCTACTTGGGAGGCTGAGGCAGGAGAATGATGTGAACCTGGGAGGCAGAGTTTGCAGTGAGCCGACATTGTGCCACTGTACTCCAGCCTGGACAACAGAGCGAGACTCCATGTCAAAAAATAAATTAATTAATTAAAATAAAATAAATAATAAAGAAAGAAATGTCAGAGAAGCTACACAGGCTGAACCTTGTTCTCCAATTAAGCCTTATCAATAATGAACCTACCACTTTTGTCTCCACCTGTCTGATTGTGTCTCTGTCTGAACTGGTTCCAAATTCAGGGTAGGAGGCCTGGATGCTATCTGCTGGCCCTCTTCAACCTCAACATCCCTCCCTCACCTACCAATCCCTCATCTAGTCACTCAGGAAGCCTGCTATGTCCCAGGCCTTTCACACCCCTCGTTTCCACTGCAGGTCCCGCCTCATTCAGGCCTCCACCATCTCTCATGGGCCACAGCTCCCTGGTGAGTGTCCATGCCACCTGCCATTCTTCACCAGCAGCCAGAGTGATCTGTGCAGAATGAAGTATCTTCACCAAGTCGATAAAATGTTTCACTCCCTCCCAGTGGCCTGGGGATAAGCCTAGCCTCCTTAGTCTGGCACTTAAGGCCCTCCATGATTTGGCCCCGGTGCCAGCCTCTTCTTTCAGTTCCTGCTCTCTCATCTTCCACACTCCAGTCATGCAGAATTTCTTGCCTTTCCCCAAAGGGACCATGTCTTCTTTTGCTTCCAGGAATTTCCACATGCTGCGCTCTCTGCCTTGAGTGTTATCTTCCCCCAAACTCCTCCCACTTATCTCCATCTTCTTCTCATCTTTGGGGCTTATCCATCACCTCTTCCTGGAAGTCCTCCTGGGTTCTCCAAGGCTGGATTAGGTGCCCATCTATTGTTCCCATTGCACCTGGTGTGTTCCTTCTCATAGGACTCTTTTTGTTTTGTGACTTCCTGTTTGTATGTCTCTCTCCTGCAGTAGATTGACTGTAAGCTCCTCAAAGATAGCTCCCTCTGCATCCTGGGGTGTGTGTATTCAGGTATACAATGCTCTGCACTCAGTGGTTTCACTCTCATCTCACTGTCACATTTGCTGACTCTTCTACCTGATTGCTTGCTGGAGATATTTGGGGTTCAGTTCTTTCCTCTAGATGTTCATGTCCACTGTCATGTATATGTTGATGGTCTTCTAGCTCAGATCTTCCTTGAAGCCCTCCATTCATTCATAGCACTTGGTATCTCCTGTTAGGTGTCAACTAAGCACCTCACACCTCAGACTTACCTCTTCAAAACAACTTTTTTTTTTTTTTTTTTTTTTTTAAAGAGACAAGTCTTACCCATATGGCTCAGTCTGGTCTCTACTCCCAAAGTGCTGGAATTACAGGCATGGGCCACTGCGCCTGGCCCTCAAACAGCTCTTGAGTCCTCCCACCCCTCCCCAACCTGGTTTTCTACCTTTTTCCCAAGATGGTGCCACCATCCTGTCAGTTACCAAAACCAGAAACCTGGGAGTTAGATTCTGCTTCTCTCTCTCTGCAGGGTGCCTGAATTCTCACCATGAGCAGGTCCTGTTGGCTTTCCCTCCAGAACAGAGCTCACTCTCTTTATTCATTTTCTTCCTTTTCTACCGTCTCATATTAGTCAAGGAGCCCAGCATGTAGTAGGCATTTAGTAAAAAGTTTTTGAATTAATAAAAAGTTGGCTTCCTACTTCTGTACTTTCTCCTGTTTTAATCTGTTCTCCACTCAAACAGCCAGCATGATTGTTTACAAAGGTAAATCAGATCATGTTGCTCTGTGCTTAACTTTCAGTGACCTTGACATCACCTTTTTACCAGCCTGTGAGATCCTGTGTGATCTGGCCCCTGCCTACCTCTCTGCCCTCAGCTGTCACTGCCCCTACCTCATCACAACCCCCCAGGTCTCACCTGACCTCCCTTCACCCCCTTCCAGTCAGGGTCGTTGTGCTTGCAGTTCCCCCTGGCTGGATGCTTGTCACCCTGGCTTTGGAGTGGTCTGCTCACTTTTAGCTGCTCCGAGAGGCCTTCTTACCTTGTCAGGTAGGCTGCATTTATTTCCATAGTTTTGTTTTGTTTTTTGTTCCTTTTTTTTGAGATAGAGTCTTGCTGTGTCACCAGGCCAGGCTGGAGTGCACTGGTGCGATCTTGGCTCACTGCAACCTCCAGCTCCCGGGTTCAAGCAATTCCCCTGCCTCGGCCTCCTGAGTAACTGAGACTACAGGCACGTGCCACCACACCTGGCTAATTTTTTATATTTTTAGTCGAGATGGGGGTTTCACCATGTTGGCCAGGATGGTCTCGATCTCCTGACCTCGTGATCCGCCCGCCTCGGCCTCCCAAAGTGCTGGGATTACAGGCACAAGTCGCCCAGCTGACATCGATTATTATTTGGTGTGTGTTTATTTATTGGCTACTGCCCTATTAGACCACAATGAGCTTTATGAGGCCAGAGACCTTGTCCATTTTGTTTCTAGTCATATCCCTGGCACCTAGCATGGTACCTGGCACATGGTAGGCACACAATATTCTATAGTCTAAATGTTTGTGTTTCTCCAAAGTTCGTATGTTGAAATCCTATTCCCCCAAGCAATGATACAATGGTATTACAAGGTGGGGCCTTTTGGGAGATAATTAGGTCAGGAGGGCAGAGTCCTCATAGATGGGATAAATGCCCTTATGAAGGAGGCACAAGGAGCCAGGGCCGGTGGCTCATGTCTGTAATCCCAGCACTTTGGGAGGCCAACGTGGGAAGATTGCTTGAGCCCAGGAGTTTGAGACCAGCCTGGGTGACAGAGCAAGACCTTGTCTGTATAAAAAAAGTAAAATAAAAAAGAATAATAAAAGAGGCACATCTGCCCTTTCCACTATGTGAGGATGCAGTGAGAAGGTGGTGTCCATGAGGACTGGGTTGTCACCAGATACTGAATCTGTTGGTGCCTTGATCTTAGACTTCTCAGCCTCCAGAGCTGTAAGAAATAAATGTTTGTTGTTTATATGCCACCTAGTTTATGGTATTTTGTCATGTAGCCTCCTGAATGTTCTAAGACCATAAATACTGGGGGACTGAACCTCACAATTAATTTCATCATATTTTACAGACTGCATAAATGTTAATTCACACCTAGAAGTGCCTGGAAACAAATCATGAAGATTGTTTCACATTTGCCAGGGAGCTAAGAAGAGCTTCCCTACCTGGAGGTAAGAGCAACCCATCCCAGGGTTGATGGATAACAAAGAAGCTGTTGGTTCAGGTCCTGTTCCACACAGTGTGCTTGGCAGGGCAGTCCCTGCTATTAATGCCTAGCTTTGAATTATTCTCCAAATGTGTTTAGACAATCCTGAGGACTTCGGGGTCATGGTGGAGAGGAGATTAATGTCAAGGGCTGATCTGTGCTTAGTCTGTACCTTACTTGAAGTCCTTGAATTAATTTGACTCCTTTGTCAGAAAACCAAAGGCATTTGTTCATAGTTTTTGTAAGAAAGAGCCAGCAGAGGATGTTTTGTTAACACCAGGGTTAGTTGCCTAATATGCATTGTAAGTTTGTTGATGGAAGTTGATTGATTGATCGCTTTGGCTACTGTTAATAATATACAACAGATTTTATATGATACAGGAGAAATTTTAATATAATGGAATAATATTGCACCCATTATAGTATGTCCCATCCTATAGTCAAAGCCCAACTTACAAAGCAAACAAACAAAAAATCACAGATCTTTAATGAAGATGTTTGAGGTTGAATGGAACTATAACTTTTTTTTTTTTTGAGATGGAATTTCACTCTTCTTGCCCAGGCCGGAGTAAAATGACGCGATCTCAGCTCACTGCAACCTCGGCCTCCCGGGTTCAAGCGATTCTCTTGCCTCAGTCTCCCAAGTAGTTGGGACTACAGGCGTGTACCACTATGCCCAGCTAATTTTTTGTATTTTTAGTAGAGACAGGGTTTCACCATGTTGGCCAGGCTGGTCTTGAAACTCCTCACCTCAGGTGATCCGCCCGCCTCAGCCTCCCAAAGTGCTGGGATTAAAGGTGTGAGCTACTGTGCCCAGCCTGGAACAATAACTTCTGTTTAAAATATAATTCGATCAGGGTCTCCATTCTGATGCTCTCCAAATGGCAAAATGTAGTTCAAGAGACAGTTTAGAAGTGTTAACAGAAAAAATTATTCAATAACACTTGTTAAAGCATGGTAAGGAAGACTTTATTCAGGACCACCAAGTATAGGGACCACTGCAATGGGGTCTTGCAGAGGGGTAAAGAGATTGGGCTCAATGGGAGTTTGTAGCCAAGGAGCACTATAGGGATCAGTGGGTAGAAAATTACCAAGAGGAAACATCAGGGGTAAGGGTGATTCTGGCCAAACATTCCTAATAGGATTCTTGCTGAAGATAAGCCAGGGTGATTAAACATTGCCTGGGGGATAATGGAGGATGAGGAACCTGATCAGATATTGAAGATGATATCAAGGATAGGACCTTCTTGATAAATGGACTTAGGGTTCTTTGCTAAAACCAGATTTTACAAGGAAGTGCACAGATGGGCCTAACAGACAATTCAGAAGCCTGAAAAAGGTATGGTCAAGCAAAGAATCTTATCAAAGCAAGAATATTTTGCTTACAAACTCCAAGTTCCTTTTATTTTGGAGGAACATGCCTGGGGCAGTTGGTTCCTCCAAACAGGTATTCCTTGTCTCCTCCCTGTGACAAAACTTGGGACTTTGAAAGGAGGTGGCTCTCTGAAGCTTTGCAAAATTCAGACACCCATTGCCAAACCTTTTTTTTTTTTTTTCTTTGAGACAGGATCTCACTCTCTCACCTCCTGGGCTCAAGCGATCCTTTCACCTCAGCTTCTTGAGTGGCTGGGACTACAGGCATGCGCCACCATGTCCAGCTAATTTTAAAATTTTTTATAGAGATGGGGTTTTGCTATGTTGCCCACACTGGTCTCTTGAACTTCTGGGCTTAAGGAATCCACCCACTTCAGCCTCCCAAAGTGCTGGGATTACAGGTGTGAGCCACACTGCACCCAGCCTAAACTTCTAGTTAACAAATTAATTTATCAATTATTGGTGTTATTTAGACTGATGACTTAAAACATTGGATATTCATGGGAAAGAGAGGATGGGAGAGAGAAGTGACTGCAGGGGCTAAAGTCTTGGAGGTTTCACCAAATCAGAATGGAAATAGCTGCAGGCAAGCGTCCAGGGTCCCAAAGCCACTGGAGTCCACTCCCCTCCACTAGCCTTACCCTCCCCCAGCACAAAGCAGAGAATCTGCCCTAGGTGATAGAGATATGGGGATAAAATGAGAGCAGATATGTGGCAGGACTTTGCTTTAGTTTTCTTTTAATTGGGGCATAATTTACATAAAGTAAAATTTAGGGTGCAGCTCTGCCAGTTTTGACAAACAAATACAGTTATGCAAACTAGCACAATGAGGATACAGAACAGTTCCATCAACCCCTAAAATCCAGGTATGTTGGAATCCAGACAATAAACCCTTATAACATGTCCCCTATGCCAGCCTACTGGCCTTTAGCTACTGATAGTTGCTAGTTACTAACACTCTTCAGATTGCACCTCCTGCGTTTCCTTGCACACAAGAACTGGGCCAAGAACACTGGGCAGAACTAAGGCTTTCTGCTAGGCAGCCCTGAGCCCTTCTGCTGCTGCTCTCTCACGGGGCTTCTCTTCTAGGCGCAGTCCTGGGCTCTCGGCCTTACTAGCTTCCTCAGAACCATGCCATAAATTACATATCTTCAGAGATATTCTGGGAAGAAAGCCTCTTGTCAATCTAACTATATGTGAGAAAGTGGGGTGGAATGACCATCCCTTCCCAGTTTGAGAAGGACTGAAAGTCTTGTGCCAAGATACAGACTCCCTCTTCACTTTTTGCATTGATGTGGGTCCATTCTCACCTTCACACGGAGGCATAATTTTAGGGAGATAATGTTGAGTGCTTCAGAAAACCTTGGAACCCTAACATCCACAGACATTGCTTGTCACTGACAGGGACCCTGGAGATCACATAGTCTCATCCCTTGTATCCGCTAAAATAGATCACTGCTGCAGTCCTGACTCCACTGCTCATGGGCTATGTGACCTTGGACAAGATGATTAACTCTCTGTGCCTATGTTTCTCTGTGCATAAGTGATACTTACTGTGGGGACTAAAGGAACTCCATCATGGATGCTAATCTGCCATATTGACTTCTGATTAACCCTAGTTCTGGGAATGCCTCTAAGATTTTTCCTTTCATGTACTAACTATAAATCCTTTCCTTGGATGGGTGTGGTGGCTCACACCTGTAATCTCAGCACTTTGGGAGGCCGAGGTGAGCAGATCACCTGAAGTTGGGAGTTCGAGACCAGCCTGGCCAACATGGTGAAACCCTGTCTCTACTGAAAATACAAAAATTAGCTGGGTGTGGTGGTGTGTGCCTGTAATCCCGCTACTTGGGAGGCAGGGAGAATTGCTCGAACCCAGGAGGCGGAGGTTGCAGTGAGCTGAGATTGCGCCATTGCACTCTAGCCTGGGTGATAGAGCGAGACTCCATCTCCAAAAAACAAAACAAAAAAACAAAAAGCCCGTCCTTAGGCATAAACACATACTTACCATAAATCCTGCCCCAGCCGGGCATGGTGGCTCACACCTGTAATCCCAGCACTTTGGGAGGCAGAGACAGGCAGATCACAAGGTCAGGAGTTCGAGACCAGCCTGGCCAATATGGTGAAACCTCATCTCTACTAAAAATACAAAATTAGCAGGGCGTGGTGGTGGGCGCCTGTAGTCCCAGCTACTCAGGAAACTGAGGCAGAAGACTCACTTGAAACCGGAAGGTGGAGGTTGCAGTGAGCCGAGATCATGCCATTGCACTCTAGCCTGGGTGACAGAGAGAGATTCGGTCTCAAAAAAAAAAAAAAAAAAAAGAAAAAGAAAAAAGCCAGGCGCGGTGGCTCACGCCTGTAATCCCAGCACTTTGGGAGGCCGAGGCAGGTGGATCACGAGATCAGGAGATCAAGACCATCCTGGCTAACACAGTGAAACCCCGTCTCCACTAAAAATACAAAAAATTAGCCGGGCGTAGTGGTGGGCGCCTGTAGTCCCAGGTACTCGGGAGGCTGAGGCAGGAGAATTGCTTGAACCTGGGAGGTGGAGGTTGCAGTGAGCCGAGATCATGCCACTGCACTCCAGCCTGGGTGACAGAGCAAGACTCTGTCTCAAAAAAAAAAAAAAAAAATTCTGTCCATTCTCGCATTGCTGTAAAGAACTACCTGAGACAGGGTAATTTACAAAGAAAAGAGGTTTGATTGACTCATGGTTCTGCAGGCTGTACCTGAAGCATGGCTGGGGAGGCCTCAAGGAAACTTACAATCACCGTGGAAGGCAAAGGGGAAGCAAGCATGTCTTACATGGCGGTAGAAGGAGGAACAGACAGAAGGGGGAGGCGCTACACATTTTTAAACAACCAGATCTCGTGAGAACTCACTATCACCAGAACAGCAAGGGAGAAGTCTGTCTTCATGATCCTCATGATCCAATCACCTCCCACCAGGCCCCTCTTCCAGCACTGGGGATTACAATTTGACATGAGAGGCCACGACACAAATCCAAACCATATCATGCCCTGAAGCAAATTCTCTATGGTAGATAAGCCCTGGATCTGGGGGATAACCTTGAGGGGATCCACCATCCCGAGACTTGGCTTCTGTTCATAAGTTTCTACTAAATGTTTCTTTCTGAGAAACTGGATTTGTTAGGCTCTTTCTATGGCCTTTCAGCTTCCTCAGTCTTTGAGGGTAGGTTTGCAGAGACCTGCTGATTGCAGAACATTTACACATGGGGTGTTTTAAGGATTGGATGAATGATGATGAGAGCACAGTGCCAGGCAAATAGTGAGTACTCAATAAACAATAGCTTAACATTAATACAACACAGAGATTTATCTATTTTTGTTTTTGTTTTTGAGTCTTACTCTGCTGCCTAGGCTTGAATGCAGCAGCGTGATCTCAGCTCACTGCAACTTCTGCCTACCAGGCTCAAGAGATCCTCCCATATCAGCCTCCCATGTAGCTGGGACTAGAGGCGTGCACCAGCACACCAAGCTAATTTTTGTATTTTTCGTAGAGATAGGGTTTTGCCATGTTGCCCAGGCTGGTCTCAAACTCCTCGATTTAAGCCATCCACCTGCCTCAGCCTCCCAAAGTGCTGGCATTACAGGCATGAGCCACTGCACCTTTCTTAACCCAGAGATGTTAAGTGACTTATTTCTTCTTTTCTTTTTGTAACTGAGTCTCGCTTTGTTGCCAAGGCTGGAGTGCAGTGGCGCAATCTCGGCTCACTGCAACCTCCAACTCCCAGGTTCAAGCAATTCTCCTGCCTCAGCCTCCTAGGTAGCTGGGATTACAGACATGTGCCACCACGCGTGGCTAATTTTTTGTATGTTTAGTAGAGACAGGGTTTCACCATGTCGGTCAGGCTGCTCTCCAACTTCTGACCTCAAGTGATCCAGTTGCCTCAGCCTCCCAAAGTGCTGGGATTACAGGCATGACCCACAGCACCCACATTTTATTTTACTTTTATTTTTAGAGATGGGGATTCTCACTATGTTGCCCAGGCTGGTATCGAATTAGGCTGGGCTCTAGTGATCCTCCCAAAGTGCCGGGATTACAGATGTGAGCTATCACACCGAGCCTCAATAAATTTCTTAATAATAGTAACAATGATAGCCATGGTACTAAGCACCTTCCAGGTCCCAAGTGCTGTGCTGTGTCCTGCATCATACCACAGAAACCTCCCAGCAGCCCAGCAAAGATGAAGAAACAGGTCGGGCAAAGTCAAGTAACTTGTCCAACAACACTTGGCAAGTAGGTGACAGAACCAGGACCTGAGCCCAAGTTTCTGACACTGAAGTGCATGTGCTCTTAACCATGGCACTGCTGCCTTTGATTAGAAACATAGCAAAGATTTTTAGAATGTGAAGGGCCCTACCAAAGTAGTTCTAGATGACAAGGATTATTATTATTATATTATTATTATTATTATTATTATTTTGAGACAGAATTTCACTCTTGTTACCCAAGCTGGAGTACAATGGCACAATCTCAGCTCACTGCAACCTCCACGTCCTAAGTTTAAGCGATTCTCCTGCCTCAGCCTCCCAAGCAGCTGCGATTACAGGCATGTGCCACCAAGCCCGGCTAATTTTTTGTATTTGGTAGAGACAGGGTTTCACCATGTTGGTCAGGCTGGTCTTGAACTCCTGACTTCAGGTGATCCGCCCACCTCGGCCTCCCAAAGTGCTGGGATTACAGGCGTGAGTCACTGTGCCCGACCTACAAGGATTATTTCTTATTTAGAGATGGTGACATTCTTGCAAAGTACGTAGACTGAAAGAAATCACTATTGAAATAGCATCAACATGAACCTACCCATCCCACTGAAGTTCCAAAATATTTCATCATGTATAATTTCCACGTCTCTCTTTGGTAACATACTAATGATAACTAATGACCAAAAAAAAAAAAAAAAAAAGAAAGAAAAATAATGTGAAAAGCCCTGAGAAACCCCAAACCACACCTTTCGATCAACCACAGCATAGTGGCTGTGACCTCTCCAGTTCTGTCAGCTCCTCGCCAACTCCAGTTTGTAGAACAGTGATCTGGAGAACTCCAGCTGGTGAATTCCTTTTGTGGATTGAGAGCGTTATGTGATCAGCACAGTCTGAAGCTGCCATGTACTTCACCAAGACAGGTGTTCTGGGATGTTGGGGAGAGAAGGGCGGCGGTCTGTGAAGGAGAACCTGGGTGTCTAGAGCACTGAGGTGCTCTTTCTAGGGGTGAGTGGGCAAACGCCACCCACACTGTCATGTAAGTTTCCACAATCCAGTTGTCACTTCGAACTGCCAATGTTGAACTTCATGCTCCTGCCATTCCACTTTGGGCTTGGTAGAGATAGCAGCCCCTGGTGCAGGCTGTCTTGGCTGAATACATCTTACCCTCTCCCTTCTCACACTGCCAGTCCCTTGTGTGACCTTGAAAAGATCTCTCAAGCATCAGTAGAACTGCTTAAGCTCGAAGTATATTGATTAAAATAACAGGAATTATAATGTGTGAACAGTTGCTCGGTATTTATAGAATTATTTTCTTCTAGGACACAGTCCTCCCTTTCTCCCCAGATCCTGTAGTGAAATGACAGGCCAAATGCTGTGGTAATTCAAGAGGATGAGAGGAAATATGCTTTGAAACAGGAGGAGAAACTGACCTGGCTGGTTTGGTAAGAGGTCCAAGGAACACAGTGTCCTTTGGACGTTGACAGCTGCTGGAAGATGTCTGTTCTAGTTCTAGTCGGTCAGGCCGACCCTCTCTGGCCAGCTGACCTGTGGCAAGCAGAAATGGTCAACATAATGGAAAGCCCATTCCATCCTTGACAGTGAGATATGCTGATGTGGGAGATGAGAGAGATTTTAATCTACTGATAAAAGAGGAAAAGATGTCCGGAATGAAAAGTAATATGAATGAGGCAGGTTACAAAACAGTATGTACTGTGGTATCATATTTACATATTTTCACAAATATAAATGATTATATAAAAATAATCTGGAATAATAGTTACAAACTGTTAATAGAACTAGGATTGAAAATGGCAAAGAGTGCTTTGCAGACGCTGCCGCTGAGGAAAGTCCTGTACTACTAGCCATGGTCAACCCTACCATGTTCTTCGACATTGCCGTCCACGGCGAGCCCTCGGGCCACGTCTCCTTCGAGCTGTTTGCAGACAAGGTTCCAAAGACAGCAGAAAATTTTCATGCTCTGAGCACTGGAGAGAAAGGATTTGGTTATAAGGGTTCCTGCTTTCGCAGAATTATTCCAGGGTTTATGTGTCAGGGTGGTGACTTCACACGCCATAATGGCACTGGTGGCAAGTCCATCTATGGGGAGAAATTTGAAGATGAGAACTTCATCCTAAAGCATACAGGTCCTGGCATCTTGTCCATGGCAAATGCTGGACCCAACACAAATGGTTCACAGTTTTTCATCTGCACTGCCAAGACTGAGTGGTTGGATGGCAAGCATGTGGTCTTTGGCAAAGTGAAAGAAGACATGAATATTGTGGAGGCCATGGAGCGCTTTGGGTCCAGGAATGACAAGACCAGCAAGAAGATCACCATTGCTGACTGTGGACAACTTGAATAAGTTTGACTTGTGTTTTATCTTAACCACCAGACCATTCCTTCTGTAGCTCAGGAGAGCACCCCTCCACCCCATTTGCTCGCAGTATCCTAGAATCTTTGTGCTCTCGCTGCAGTTCCCTTTGGGTTCCATGTTTTCCTTGTTCTCTCCCATGCATAGCTGGATTGCAGAGTTAAGTTTATGATTATGAAATAAAAACTAAGTAACAACAACAACAAAAAAAAGAAAATGGCAAAGAGGAGATTTTTAAAATTTTGTATGCTTTTATATTCTTTGAGTTTTTTCTAAATATAATGCATTACTTTCCCCTACCCCTAAAATCTTTTTTGGTACTTATTATATTATTTTTTTTTTAAGTTAGCTTCATTTAAGTAACAGTTACATACAGTACAATCACCCTATTAAAAGTCTATGGTGGGCCCAGTGCAATGGCTCACGCCTGTAATCTCAGCACTTTAGGAGGCCGAGGTGGGCGGATCATGAGGTCAGGAGTTCAAGACCAGCCTGACCAACATGGTGAAACCCCATCTCTACTAAAAATACAAAAATTAGTCAGATGTGGTGGCACGCACCTGTAATCTCAGCTACTCAGGAGGCTGAGGCAGGAGATTGCTTGAACCCGGGAAGTGGAGGTTGCAGTGAGCCAAGATCATGCCATTGCACTCCAGTCTGGGCAACAGAGCGAGACTCCATCTCAAAAAAAAAAAAAAAGTCTATGGTGCTGGGCACAGTGGCTCATGCCTGTAATCTCAGCACTTTAGGAGGCCAAGGCAAGAGAATCCCTTGAGCCCTGGAGTTTAAGTCCAGCTTGGACAACATAGTAAGACCCTGTCTCTAAAAAAATTTTTAAAAGTTAACCATGTGTGGTGGCATGTGCCTGTAGCCTCAGCTACTTGGGAGGCTGAGGTGGGAGGATCACTTGAGCCCAGGAGATTGAGGCTGCAGTGAGCTATGATTGTGCTACCACACTCCAGCCTATACAAGAGAGTAAGACTGTGTCTCAAAAAAAAAAAAAAAAAAAAAAAAAAAGTCTAGGGTTAGATGAGTTTTGAGAAATGTACAGTCATGTAACCACCACCTCAATCAAGATATAGAACACTTCCAGGTCAGGCGTGGTGGATCGTGCCTGTAATCCCAGCACTTTGGGAGGCTGAGGCAGACAGATCACCTGAAATCAGGAGTTCAAGACGAGCCCGACCAATATGGTGAAAACCTGTCTCTACTAAAAGTACAAAAAATGAGCTGGGCATGGTGGCGGACACCTGTAATCCCAGCTACTCGGGAGGCTGAGGCAGGACAATCACTTGAACCCAGGAAGCAGAGGTTGCAGTGAGCCGAGATCATGCCATTACCTCCGGCCTGGGCAACAAGAGCAAAACTCTGTCTTTAAAAAACAAACAAACAAACAAACAAAAAACAAAAAAGAACACTTCCACCACACTCAAATTTCTCTCCTGCCCTTTTTGCAGTCCATTCCCTGTCTCCACTCCCTACCCCAGGCGACTACTGATCTGATTTCTGTCCCTATTGTTTAGTCTCTTTTAGAATGTCATATAAATGGAATCATACTGTAAGCATGGCCATTTTTGTGCCTGGCTTCTTTCACCTAGCAAAATGCCAGATAGATTCACCCATCAGGATGCTTGTGGAGATTTGTTTCTTTTATTTATTTATTTATTTATTTATTTATTTATTTATTTATTGAGATGGAGTCTCACTCTGTCACCAGGCTGGAGTGCAGTGGCGCAATCTCGGCTCACTGCAACCTCCGCGTCCTGGGCTCAAGTGATTCTCCTGCCTCAGTCTCCCGAGTAGCTGGGACTACAGGCATGTGCCACTACACCCAGCTAATTTTTGTGTTTTTAGTAGAGATGGGGTTTCACCATGTTAGTCAGGTTGGTCTTGATCTCCTGACCTTGGGATCCACCCACCTCAGCCTCCCAAAGTGCTGGGATTACAGGCATGAGCCACCGTGCCCAGCCTGTTTCTTTTTATTACTGAATGGCATTCCAATGTATTGTAGTTTATCCATTCACCAGTGTGGCTTGTTTTCTGCTTTTGTCAATTACAAATTACAAATAAAACAAAATGTGTGTTTACAATTACAAACATTTGTGCGCAAGGTTGGGTAGATATGTTTTCTCTTGAGTAAATACCTAGAAATGAGATCTTTATAAGAAGCTGCCAAACTTTTCCAAAGTGGCATTTTGCATTCCCATCATGAGTATTCCAGTTGCTCCACATTTTCACCAGCTTCAGGCATTGGCATTTTTTTGAATTTGAATCATTCTAATAGGTGTGTAGGTATCTCATTATGGTTTTAATTTTCATTTCCCTAATGACTAATGATGTTGAACATCTTTTCCTGTGTTTATTGGTCATCTGTATATGATTTTTGGTGATATCGTCAAATCTTTTATGCATTTAAAAATCTGGGTTATCTTCAGCTACTCAGGAGGCCGAGGCAGGAGAATGGGGTGAACCCGGGAGGTGAAGCTTGCAGTGAGCCGAGATCGCGCCACTGCACTCCAGCCTGGGTGACAGAACAAGACTCCGTCTCAAAAAAAAAAAAAAAAAAAAATCTGGGTTATCTATTATTGAATTGTAAATTCTTAGTATATTCTGGATATAAATTCTTTATCACAGATGTGTTTTTGCAAATATTTTCCCCCAGTTTGTGACTTGTCTTTTTACTTTTTTTCTTTTTTGAAAGCAGCTAAGACCTGAATTTTTATTCTCTGAACAGTGTCTTTTTTTTCTTTTTTTTGAGACAGTCTCGCTCTGTCGCCCAAGCTGGAGTACAGTGGTGTGATCTCAGCTCACTGCAACCTCTGCCTCCCAGATTCAAGTGATTCTCTAGCCTCAGCCTCCAGAGTAGCTAGAATTACAAGTGTGTGCCACCACACCCAGCAAATTTTTGTATTTTTAGTAGAGACAGGATTTCACCATGTTAGCCAGGCTCATCTTGAACACCTGACCTCAAGTGATCCGCCCTCCTTGGCCTCCCAAAGTGCTGGGATTACAGGCGTGAGCCACCACGCCTGGCCCATGAACAGCGTCTTTTGAACAGCAAAAGTTTTAAGTTTTGATAAAATGTATTTGTTTTCTTGAGTGGTTTGTCCTTTTTTTGTTCTATTTAAGAAATCTTTGCCTAATTGAAGGTGATGCAGATTTTTCTTATGTTTTCTTTTAGTCCTTTACAGTTTTAGCTCTTATATTTAGGTTTATGATTCATTTAGAGTTAAATTTTTAACAGTTTTATTGAAATATAATTCATATATCACACATTGAATCTATTCTAGTGTAGAATTCAATGGTTTTTAGTATATTTACAGAGTTGTGCAGTCATCATCATGATCTAATTTTAAACATTTGTGTTAACCCACAAAGAAATCCTATGCCCGTTAGTAGTGACTTTTCATTTCTTCTCCCATCTCCTCAGCTATAAGCAATCATTAATCTACTTTCTGTCTCTATAGATTTGCCTATTGAGTTAATTTTTTATATGATACAAGGTCAGAGTCAAATTTCATTTCTTTGCACAATTATGTCCAATGGTTCCAGCATTACCATTTGTTGAAAAGACGATCCTTTCTCCTTTGGAACTATTTACCTTGGCATCTTTGTCTAAACCAATTGACTTATATGTGTGGGTCTATTTTTGAAGTTTTTTTGGTTTTTTTTTTTGAGATGGAGTTTTGCTCTTATCGCCCAGGCTGGAGTGCAGTGGCATGATCTTGGCTCACTGCAACCTCCCCCTCCCGAGTTCAAGCAATTCTCCTGCCTCAGCCTCTCAAGTAGCTGGGATTACAGGCACCTGCCACCATGCCCAGCTTATTTTTGTGTGTGTTTTTAGTAGAGACAGTGTTTCCCCATGTTGGCCAGGCTGGTCTTGAACTCTTGATCTTAGGTGATCCACCCACCTCAGCCTGCCAAAGTGCTGGGATTACAGGTGTGAGCCACCGTGCCTGGCCTATTTTTGAACTTTCTATTCTGTTCCATCGATCTATCTACCATATATTAAAACTGCAGTTTCGATTATTATAAATTTGTAAGAGATATGAAATGTGGTAATGTGAGTCCTCCAGCTTTGTTCTTTTTCAAAATAGTTTTGACTATCCCATGTTCTTTTCATTTCCATACAAAGTTTGGGATCAGCTTGTCAATTTCTAAAATAAAAATACTAGGCTGTGGGATTTTTATTGTGATTACTTTGGATCTTTACGTTAATTTGAATCTTGACATTTTAAGAATATTGAGTCTTCTGATTCATGAACATGGTATACCTCTCCATTTATTTAGGTTTTACTTTTTTCAGCAATATATTTTAGTTTCCAGTATAAGATCTTGCATGTTTGTCAGATTTATCCCCAAGAATTTTATGTTATTTGTTCTAAAGTAAATATAATTAAAAATATTTTGGTTTCTAAATGTTTATTATTAGTATCTTGAAATACAATTTTTGTATTCTGTGACTTTACTAAATTCACTTTTTAGTTCATGGTTTTGTATATCCTTTAGGATTTTCTATGTTGATGATAACATTTTTATTTCTTTATTTCCAAATAGTATGTATTTTATTTCTTTCTCTTGCCTTATTGTACTGGCAGGGACACCAGTTCAGTGTTGTATAGAAGGGGTGAGAACAGATATCTTGCTGTGTTCCCAATTTCAGGGAAAATATTTACTTTTTCAATAAGTATGTTGTTCTTTTTTTGAGATGGAGTCTCACTCTGTCACCCAGGCTGGAGTGCAGTGGCGCAATATTAGCTCACTGCAACCTCTGCCTCCCGAGTCCAAGCAATTCTTTGCCTCAGCCTCCCGAGTAGCTGGGATTATAGGCACCCGCCACCATACCTGGCTAATTTTTGTATTTTTAGTAGAGATGGGGTTTCACCATATTGGCCAGGCTGGTCTTGAACTCCTGACCTCGTGACTAATGATGTTGAACATCTTTTCCTGTGTTTATTAGTCATCTGTATATGATTTTTGGTGATATATTCAAATCTTTTATGCATTTAAAAATCTGGGTTATCTTCAGCTACTCAGGAGGCTGAGGCAGGAGAATGGGGTGAACCCGGGAGGTGAAGCTTGCAGTGAGCCGAGATCGCGCCACTGCACTCCAGCCTGGGTGACAGAGCGAGACTCCATCTCAAAAAAAAAAAAAAATTCTGGGTTATCTATTATTGAATTGTAAATTCCTAATGTATTCTGGATATAAATTCTTTTTCACAGATGTGTGTTTGCAAATATTTTCTCCCAAAGTGCTGGGATTACAGGCATGAGCCACTGCACCCAGCCAGCATGTTGTTCTTTACAGTTTGAGAAAGTTCCCTTCCATCCCCAGTTACATAAGTGGTTTTTATCATGAAAACATGCTAGATTTTGGCAAATGCTTTTATGGCCATACCTTTATTAGTTTGTTAATATGGTTAATTATATTGAGTTTTTAATATGTTGAACCAACATTCAAAACCAGGAAACCAACTTTGCGTTCCTGGGATAAACCCTACTTGGTCATGATGTATTATACTTTTTATTTATTACTAGATTTGATTTGCTTTTTTCTTTTTTTTTCTTTTATTTTTTTGAGACAGAATCTTGCTCTGTTGCCCAGGCTGGAGTGCCATGGTGCGATCTCAGTTCACTGCAACCTCCACCTCCCAGGTTCAAGTGATTCTCCTGCCTCAGCCTCTTGAGTAACTAGGATTTGTAACCCTGCTAATTTTTGTATTTTTGTAGAGACAGGGTTTCACCATGTTTACCAGGCTGGACTCAAACTCCTGACCTCAGGTGAATCCACCCACCTCAGCTTCCCAAAGTGCTAGGATTACAGGAGTGAGCCACCATACCCAGCCCTTGATTTGCTAATATTTTAAGAATTATCCTGTTTAGATTCATAAGAATATTGGTCCATAGTTTTTGTTTTTGTTTTCCTTTTGTAGTGTCTTTTCTGATTTTGGTATCAGAATAACAATGGGAGAAATGTCTCCTCTTCTGTTTTCTGGGAGAGTTTGTATAAAGTTAGTACAATTTCTTCCTTATTTATTCTTCATTTTTTAATTTGAATATGTCTATCTTATTTGAATTTTTTCTAAATAAAATGCAATACTTTTAATATTTTTAATTTTATTTTTTAGCCCATGACACAGCCCTAAGGAGATCCTGGGAATATGTGCCCAAAATGCAATACTTAATATACATATATTAATATATATATACACACACACACACACTTTGAAATAATGTTGTACTTACAGAAAGGTTACAAAAATCCTATCAAGTCTTCCTATAGGAAGGTTTCCTATAGGAAACCTTTCACCTAGATTCCCTTAATATTAACATCTTACATAATCATAGCAGAATGATCAAAATCATAAAACTAACATTGCCATAACATTATTAACTAATAATATTAGTAGTAATATTATTAGTATTATGCCTTATTCCAGTTTCATCATTTTCTCACTAACATTCTTTTCTGACCCAAGATTCCACATTGCATTTAGTTGTCCTTAGTCTCCTTTTTCTTTTTTTGTTTTTTTGTTAAAACTGTTTTTTTTTTTTTTTTTTGGTTGGCCGGGCATGGTGGCTTACGCCTATAATCCCAGGTGTGAGGCGGGTGGATCACGAGGTCAGGAGATTAAGACCATCCTGGCTAACACAGTGAAACCCTGTCTCTACTAAAAATACAAAAAAATTAGCCAGGCGTGGTGGCGAGCACCTGTAGTCCCAGCTACTCAGGAGGCTGAGGCAGGAGAATGGTGTGAACCTGGGAGGCGGAGCTTGCAGTGAGCTGAGATCGCACCACTGCATTCCAGCCTGGGTGACAAAGCGAGGCTCTGTCTCAAAAAAAAAAAAAAAAAAATTTTTTTAAAAATTCAAAGCCATGAAAGTCCATGAACAAGTGGGGAGCTCTTCCAAATTAAAGCAAGTTGAAAAAACATGACAATTAAATGCTATGCATGATCCTGGATTGAATACTTTTCTATAAAGGACATTACTGGAACAATTAGTGAAACTCAAGTGGCTCATGAGGATTAGATAGCAGTAAGTTATTGATGTTAGTTTCTGATTTTGATGGTTGTATTATTGTAAGGAGAAAATAATCAGAGAAAATAAACAACTATTTATACACCCAAGACCTGCTACTTCTCTGGTATTCTGCTCCTTTCTTCTTCCCTCCCTCCCTCCTTCCTCACTTCCTCTCTTTCTTTCTTAGACAGAGTCTAGCTCTGTCACCCAGGGTGGAGTGCAGTGGTGTGATCTCGGCTCACTGCAACCTCCACCTGCTGCATTCAAGCAATTCTCCTGCCTCAGCCTCCTGAATAACTGGGATGACAGGCCCCCGCCACCAGGCCTGGCTAATTTTTGTATTTTTAGTAGAGACAGGGTTTTGCCATATTGGCCAGGCTGATCTCGAACTCCTGGCCTCAAGGGATCTGCCCGCCTCAGTCTCCCAAAGTGCTGGGATTACAGCTGTGAGCCACCACACCTAGCATATTCCACATCTTAATTGGCATTACCACCATCTATCAATCAAGGAACCCAAGCTTGAAACAAAGAAGTTATCCTTGACTGCTTTCTTACAACCTGAAAGTCCATCTGGAACAGCCTCTGTATCTATTAAATAGACCAATAATATTATGAAACATCTGTGTCTTGGGATATCATATTGCAATTTAGAGGAATGAAGTCAGTCTGTGTAGCAACATTATGATAAAAGGAGAAAGTTGTGACCCAGAATATGAAGATCCCATTTTTGTCAATCTTTGTACATGCAGCAGACCAAGGTGTGGTGAAGGTGTATTCCAAACTATTAATGGATGTTATCTCTTTGGGATGGGATTTTTAAATTTTCTTCTTTTCTGTACTGTGTGGAGTTTTTGTTGTTGTTGTTGTTTTACAGTGATACATTTAAAAAATAATAAAGAGATTTTGCTTTAGAAAAACTGCTTAACATAAATGAAATGGCAGAGACTTACAAAGGAGATAGAAGCTATTCACCTTCAAAGAACTTCAACTCTAATCAGACAAGGTAAAAATTATCTATATATATTATAGAATACTTGTAAAAACAACATGGAGGAAACACAAATATCAGGGCAAGCTGCAGCTATAAAGAAGACTTTGCATTTGAGAAAATGAGAAGATGGATACTGGAGGACCTGGGAAGACTGACAGCAAAGGGGGCACAACTGGAGAGGTCTTGGCTGTGAGATGACTTTTGAAGAAGGGATGGTCCCAGGAGGCAGGGAGAAGGCTGTCTTCACGGAATTGGGGAGTGGGCTCTTGGTTCTGAATTTTCAGCTATGTGGGAGGCTACAGCAAGATGCTCAGCTGGCAGGACAGGCTGTTTCTCCCTGGGTTTTTGTCTGTCCCTTAACTTCTTTTTTTTGAGACTGAGTCTCACTCTGTCATCCAGACTGGAGTGCAGTGGCGCATCTCAGCTCACTGCAACCTCCGCCTCCTGGGTTCAAGAGATTCTCCCGCCTCAGCCTCCTGAGTAGCTGGGATTACAGGCACCCACCATCATGCCCGGCTAATTTTTTTATTTTTGTAGAGACAAGGTTTCACTGTGTTGGCCAGGCTGGTCTTGAACTCCTGATCTCAGGTGATCTGCCCGCCTCAGCCTCCCAAGGTGCTGGGATTTACAGGTATGAGCCACCGCGCCCGGCCTGTCCTTTAGCTTCTCTCATTTTTCACTCCTCCTTTCTCTACTGCTCAGGGCTCTAGGGATAAAATGTGGCCCTATTCACTCCAAAGAAAGCATAGGCTGGCCGGGCCTACTAAAAATACAAACATTAGCCAGGCATGGTGGCAGATGCCTTTAATCTCAGATACTTGGGAAGCTGAGACAGGAGAATTGCTTGAACCCGGGAGGCAGAGGTTGCGGTGAGCCCAGATTACGCCATTGCACTCCAACCTGGGTGACAAGAGCAAAATTGTGTCTCAAAAAAACAAAACAAAACACACACACACACACACACACAAACCATAGGCCAAACTCCCTTAATAAAGGCAAAAAAAGTTGATATAAACAAAAGACATTTTATACAAAATGAAGGGAATATCTAAAGAAAATAACACCTCAGAATATAGCAACATAAACATACTTAGGTTTCTTATCCTAAGA
>NW_012101943.1:4379339-4381203 GCF_000951045.1 Mandrillus leucophaeus
TTTTTTTTTTTTTTTTGGAGACAGAGTCTCACTCTGTTGCCCAGGCTGGAGTACAGTGGCACTGTATCGGCTCACTGCAACCTCCATCTCCCGGGTTCAAGCAATTCTCCTGCCTCAGCCTCCCCAGTAGCTGGGATTACAGGCGCCCATACCACGCCCGGCTAATTTTTTTATATTTTTAGTGGAGACAGGGTTTCACCATGTTGGCCAGTCTGGTCTCGAACTCCTGACCTCGGTGATCCGCCTGCCTTGGCCTCTCTGTAGTGCTGGGATTACAGGCGTGAGCCACCGTGCCTGGGCCCCCACCCCCCCCGCCTTTTTTTTTTTTTGAGACAAGGTCTCACTTTGTTGCTCAAGCTGGAGTGCAATGGTGCAAACATGGCTCACTATAGTCTCGACCTCCCAGGCTCAAGCAATTCTCCTGCCTCAGCCTTTCAAGTAGCTGAAACTACAGGCATGTGCCACCATGCCTGGCTAATTTTTGTATTTTTTGTAGAGATGGCGTTTCATCATATTGCCTTGGCTGGTCTTGAACTCCTGGGCTCAAACAATCCTCCCACCTTGGCCTCCCAAAGTGCTGAGATTATAGGAGTGAGCCACCGCACCCAGCCCATGTAAGCCTTCTACTAGCCCTCTGGTGTGGGGACCATCCTCATTCCCATATAGCTGAGGCACAGATAGGGGAGTTGAAGCACAGAGGGGTTAAGTGTCATGCCTAAACCCTCCTGGCTAGTAAGCACCAGAGCCAGGATTTGAACCCAGACAGTTGGGCTTCAGAGTCCGTGTTTATTTATTTTTTAGATGGAGTTTCGCTCTTGTTACCCAGGCTGGAGTGCAATGGTACAATCTCGGCTCACTGTAACCTCCACCTCCCAGGTTCAAGCGATTCTCCTGCCTCAGCCCCCCTAGTAGCTGGGACTACAGGCATGTGCCACCATGCCTGGCTAATTTTGTATTTTTAGTAGAGATGGGGTTTCTCCATATTGGTCAGGCTGGTCTTGAATTCCCGACCTTGGTGATCTGCTCGCCTCGGCCTCCCAAAGTGCTGGGATTACAGGCACGAGCAATCATGCCCAGCCCAGAGTCTGTGTTTTTTAAACGTCATGCTATGGTGCTTATCTATTGTGATTAAGCAGGAAACTCCAAGGTCCAAACACTCTCTCCAGAAGATGGGCTGATAGTTGCAATATAGGAAGAGAACACTGTCTACACATTCCTGTTAAAGTAGCTCTTTGTTTAGAAATCATACATGCTTTCCATTTTAGAATAGAAATATACATGTACTCATGTCCCAGTGTGGTATGAAAGTTGCAATGGGATGCCACTGTGGGCCCACAATTTCTGCTCTGAGGAAAGTAATAACTGGACGCAAATCATCTCCCTTCCTCATTGACAGAGGCCCCACCACAGGTGTGAGGTGCCCCCTTTGTCCTTCACCCCCAATTCTGGTGAGCTGCCCAGTTTTGGGACCATGGACCATTCAGATAATGGAATAATCCCACTCTCAGACAGAGGATAGGAACAGTGTGAATATTGCTTGAGGCTGAATTTAATAGGAAATCAAGGGACAGTAAAATTATTTTGGTCAGTCTTCGTCCTAAAGTTCTGAAATGTCTACCCTGTTATCACAAATGGGAATGAAAGTAACATCTGGGCCAGAGCAGGAAGCCCTGAATTTTGCCAATCATTAAGCCTCCCTCAGTTATAGTCAGCACGTACTTTGAAACCTAGAAGGAAAATCTTTTATGGTGATGTACACCCATGTTGTAGGGTCTCTATGGAATATATACAAGACACTATTTTAAGCATATAGAAACCTCACGGCCGGGCGCGGTGGCTCACGCCTGTAATCCCAGCACTTTGG
>NW_012101943.1:4383458-4385492 GCF_000951045.1 Mandrillus leucophaeus
GCCTGTAATCCCAGCACTTTGGAAGGCTGAGGCAGGCGGATCACGAGGTCAGGAGTTTGAGACCAGCCTGGCTAACATAGTGAAACCCTGTCTCTACTAAAAATACAAAAAATTAACCCGGCCTAGTGGTGTGTGCCTGTAGTCCTGAGGCAGGAGAATTGCTTGAAGCCAGGAGGTGGAGGTTGTGGTGAGGCGAGATTGCGCCACTGCACTCCAGCCTGGGCAACAGAGTGAGACTCCATCCCAAAAAAAAAAAAAAAGAAAGAAATGCATTCATGTCAACTCTTCAAGGGCCAGCTTTGCAGGCATCTGGGCTTCTTATGATCCCGGCTCCTGTTCGTGCCTCTCAGCGATGTGGCCACTGGGTGTAATACTGCTTCCTAGTCCAGGGAACCTGGCCCAACAGATACATCTCATTCCATGTAACATCAAAGCCCAGCTCCACTAAAATTCAACCTTCTGGAACTTCTAAAAGCCTTTCATTCTCATCTAGTACAGTTAGTATAAGAGTATATCTAGTCCACAGCTGAGCTGTGAGCTGTATGTGTCCATACAGATAGATATCTTTAAGCCAGTGGTCCCCAACCTTTTTGGCACTAGGGACTGGTTTATTGGAAGACAATTTTTCCATGGACAGTGAGGGTAGGGGTGAGGGTGCAGGAGCGTATTATCCATTTTCACACTGCTATAAAGAACTACCTGAACCTGGGTAATTTATGAAGAAAAGAGGTTTAATTGACTCAGAGTTCCACACACTTAACAGGAAGCATGATTGGAAGGCCTTGAGAAACTTACAATAATGGCAGATAGTGAAGGGTAAGCAAAGCATGTCTTAGAGGGCAGCAGGAGGGAGCGAGACAGCAAGCGGGGAAGTGCCCCACTTTAAAACCATCCGATTCCCGCCAGGCGTGGTGGCTCACACCTGTAATCCCAGCACTTTGGGAGGCCAAGGAGGGCAGATCACAAGGTCAGGAGTTTGAGACCAGCCTGGCCAACATGGCGAAACCCCTTCTCTATTAAAAATGCAAAAATTAGTCGGGCATGCTATCTAATGCCGCAGCTGATCTGACAGGAGGTAGAGCTCAGGTAGTAACGCTCGCCTGCTGCTGTATGGGCCGATTCCTAACAGGCCACAGACCCCTACCAGTCCACGGCCTGGGGATTGGAGACCCCTGCTTTAAGCCGTTGCCACTCAGGTCTCTGGTTCCACCCACGTCAGAATCGTTCTATGATGATTCACTCACATGAGGTCCCTACACACAAAGAAGGAAGGGTCTTGTAAAAATCTGCCTGTTACGGTTTCATGACATGATAATAACCACATCATGGAGTATGAGTTAATACATTTATGGTATAAGGAAGGTCATTCTTATTTACCAGGCGAGGTGGTAAAATCTCATCTGGAGGACACACGTTGGCTAGGCCTGGGAGTAACTTTGCAAGCAGGTGAAAGCTTGAGATCCTTTCAGGCTATTCTCTCAATTGGGTGGTTTAAGATTTAAAAAATAATTGTATGAATTTGACCTCGATATGTTATTTTTAGAAAACAATTGCATTCATCTCCAACTCAACATGAAACTGTTTTACTCGTCCATAAAGCCCACATTGATGAATAAGTAATTTAAACTCATTTGGTTAAAATAATTACTGTTTGCAATATTCTAGGGGGTAGTTCAAATTGGACTAGGCTGATGTGAAGGTGATTTGTGTGTAGTCTTTTCTAAGGTAAGAGTCTAGACCAGGTGTGGTCTCAGTTTTGTGATTTTGTTCTAAAAGCTAATATTGTAAGTCTTTGAGCTTCTGTTACAGAAGACCCTCAGAAATTTCCCAGTGGGGCCTGAGACCTCCTAACACCAAGAAATGACTTTTTCCTTCTTGTGGGAGGCATGTAAGATGAACAGACGTGTAATTATATATTTATTTTACAAATGCTTTTATAGTTGCTTACTATGTGCTTAATATTATAGATAGTAATTCATGTAAGCTTTTCTTTCTTTTCTTTTCTTTTTTTTTTTTTTTTGGAGACAGAGTCTC
>NW_012101943.1:4387462-4391256 GCF_000951045.1 Mandrillus leucophaeus
AAAAAAAAAAAAAAAAAGAAACCTCACATAGTTTTTGTCCTCACATCACATCTTGCTATAGAAATAACATGCATGTGTTGAGTATGATTCTCGATAATGCCTTTGTTATTAAGTTTTTTCTGTGGCTACACAATTATCTTCGTTTGCTCTCCTAACAATTGTTTGGAAGAGAGAGCTTAGGGCAGAGGAATTGGTTTTTTCTAGAGAGTTTGAAGTGGGGTTTTAAATGGCATTTGATGAAAGTAGAAGAAATTGGGTTGAGAAAAGTTTTTGCTTGGCTACCACATTAAAACAGGATAAGACTCATGGCGAGGGATGTCCTGTTCATGTTATTTCTACTACGTTGCCAACCACCCAAATCATCCCATAAGCAATAAGAAGCCTTGTGCTCCCATGGCCTCAGCAAAGATGGTTTGAGAAGCACTCCTGGGTGCCTATGACCCACACTCCAAGTTTCTTGCTAGGAGATATGCTCAGAAGGGGCTTCCTATTAGGGGAAGAGGGTAACGCTGGCCCCTTCTGAGGGCAGCCAGAAAAAAGGAAAGATTTTTCTGAATACTCATGGCTGAGAAATGGAGCTGGGGGTTAAATTCTCCACGTTGTAGAATGACACTTGGCCTTCTTCTAAAGTCATGAGTCTGTCTTTTAAGAAGATGTTGGCCGGGCGCGGTGGCTCACACCTGTAATCCCAGCACTTTGGGAGGCCGAGGCGGGCAGATCACGAGGTCAGGAGACCGAGACCATCCTGGCTAACACGGTGAAACCCCATCTCTACTTAAAATACAGAAAATTAGCCAAGCGTGATGGTGGGTGCCTGTAGTCCCAGCTACTTGGGAGGCTGAGGCAGGAGAATGGCATGAACCCGGGAGGTGGAGCTTGCACTGAGCCAAGATTGTGCCACTGCACTCCAGCCTGGGCGACAGGGAGAGACTTTGTCTCAAAAAAAAAAAAAAGGAAGATGTCAGTGCAGGGGTAGGTGAGAGCCTGGTATTGACTTTGGCAGAGAGCCCAATAACTGAGGTGCCTTCCTTGGGTTTTAGTTTAAACCACTCTTTTCTACTCACGCATTCTTTGACCACGCTGAGCCTCCACCAGCCACCAAAAGCCACCTGCACATCTCAGTCGTGTCTACCTGATGAGAATCCCACAGTCCCCAGCACACTGAAGTAGGAGAACCTCTGTGGGTTGGAAGGCACAGACAGCTTCATGCCTGTGTTCATTACACTCAGATTACCTTCTGCTTCTTGGAGGTAAGCATTGGTACTTTCTGGGTCCAGGACCACATGGTCTGGGGAGAAAAGATGAGAGAGAGCATTCGAGGGCAGCTGAGGGCAGGGATGAGATCAGTTTAATGAAGTGGCTTTGAGTCAGTGGAAGGTTGTGGCTGGATGGATGCCCCTCTCCAAATCTCCCAGGGGAGTCCACTGGTTGTCAGAGGACTGCTTCTCTGTGAAGGCTTTACTTTTCTTCTCTCAAGACAGGAAAAACCAACCCACATGTGGCTTAGCTGCCTAGTAACCCTAGAACCACCTGCTGGACCTGGCAGCCTCAGGGCTGGGCCTAGGGTGGGGCAAGCGAGGCGTTTAGGGTATAACATTTAAGGCAGTGCTCTCTCTTAGGGTCGCACAATTGCCCCCTTCTCAGAGGTCTGGCCCTCTGCGGGAGCAGGGCCTCTTCCCCAATGCTAGGCTGAGAGTAGTCAGGAGTCCACCTTCTTTAGACTTAAGCTTTACTGCCATACTGAGGGTGCCAGTCAACCTCAGGACAGCTGGGCCAGACTCACCAGTGGCTTCTCCCCCTCCCTCTCCATCACAAATGTCAATAACCTCACTGAATGCTTTCCCTAAGTGTTTTGTGAAACTTCAGGACTATGAGGAATGAGAAGGAGACTCACCTGGCACCCTCTCTGCATATTCAGGGCAGCAGTTTGCTACTGAACCTGCCTCCAAATCTCCAGGGTGTGCCAGACATTTTATCCTAACTCCCTACCATAAGTAACCCGGGCTGGTGCTCATTTAGACAGCCTCACCAGGCTTATTACTCTGAACAGTTTACCTCCCATTTCCTCCAGGACACTCAGCAGGTTCTCTAGGGAGAGAAAAAGGAAAATGCTTTGAGCTCCCAACCAACAGGTGCTTTCCACAAGCATCTCCCCCTAGAGCTAAAAGTAAAAGCCAGGGCTACTTCCCAGCTGTAGGTAGAAGCCTGGCCTCCCTCCCCCTGTTCCTAGATCAACGGAGACAACCCCAAAGGAAAACAGGAATTTTCGTTACCTTTTATCTCCTGTACGATTTGACTGAGTTGTTTACTCCTTGGAGAAAGTGTGGATTCTCTTGCCTTGTTCGGTTAACTTGGAGACTAATGGTTTAGCTTTCATGGTTTCACCCTTAAGAATAAACAGCAGGTTTTTGCAAATCAGGGATGAGTGGTTTACTTCTTAGGTCTAAGAGGGAGAAAGACAAACATATTGAATACCCTGCTATCGGAAAGTGGCATCTGGAAGAAAGGGATGCAACCTAGAAACAAGCCCGTCCCACATCTGCAGGGCCTAGGACAAGAGAATGAAGGAAGGCCCACGTACCATTTGGCCACATCTTTGAACGTTTTACACCAAACCAGCAAGCTGCTTAATGAAGTTATATCCTCCCACCTTGATGCATATATCTTCATAACAACCTAGAAAGTCAGTTACAAATTTAGAATTCTTGGACTCCTCAGGGTTCAGGGTTCTGCATGGGGACACAGCAGACCAGGGAGTACCTGCCCAGCCCCCCAGCCCACTCCCTTCTCTTTACACCCTGGTCTCATTTGCATCGTGAAGGATTTTGTGTGCATGTGGGTAGACACCTCAGCCCACATGTCCACGCTTCATCCCTATGTTGCACCTCCTTCCCCACAGTTGCCACTTGGCTACCCCTTAAGTTTTAGGAGCATCTACTTATGCAGAGGTCTGTCCTCTGAAGGACAGACCCAAAAGACAGACAGACAGAAGAGGACATCACAGGACCTGGAAGTGGGCTCAGAGCTATTTGTACAAGAAATTCTGGGAGTGTTATGTTAGAAGAGTGGCTTGGACGTGCAGTAGGCACATCACTCTGAGGGAGGGTGGCTGCCAGTGGAGAGCCAGAGAGGGCACTTTTAATGTGTAGGGCCTAGGAAAAGGGTACCTCTTGCCCAGGTAAAAGGGCAGTACTGCCAGGAACAAACAGTTCCCTTTCCGAGACTTTCATCTTCTGAGGAGACACAGTTTTCTCCAAGTCCTTACCCTCACATAGGCTCTGGACCACCAGAAAGAAGCCAGTAGGGAGGCAGTGGGCCAGAGTTTAATGCCACATGGACACATGTCTACAAAACATCCAGTGAACCATCTTTTTTTTTTTTTTTTTGAGATGGAGTGTTGCTCTGTCACCCAGGCTGGAGTGCAATGGCGGGATCTTGGCTCACTGCAACCTCCGTTTACTGTGTTCAAGCGATTCTCCTGGTCAGCCTCCTGTGTAGCTGGGATTACAGGCACTCACCACCACACCTGGCTAATTTTTTGTATTTTTAGTAGAGACAGGATTTCACCATGTTGGTCAGGCTGGTCTCGAACCCCTGACCTCATGGTCCGCCCGCCTCAGCCTCCCAAAGTGCTGGGATTACAGGCGTGAGCCTGGCCTAGTGAACCATCTTCTTATCAGCCAGTCAGATTTATTATCAGCTCCCAGGCTTCTAGCAACTACGAATAATCAATGCATTGGATTGGAGCCACTACCCCAGGGGAAAAATGGCCATTCCCAGCTTCTATGGGATCC
>NW_012101943.1:4393021-4394328 GCF_000951045.1 Mandrillus leucophaeus
GGCTGGAGTGCAATGGTGTGATCTTGGCTCACTGCAATCTCCGCCTCCTGGGTTCAAGCAATTCTCCTGCCTCAGCCCCCCAAGTAGCTGGGTTTATAGGCATACACCACCACGCCCGGCTAATTTTGTATTTTCAGTAGAGACAGGGTTTTACCATGTTGACCAGGCTGGTCTCGAACTCCTGACCTCAGGTGATCCACTAGCCTTGGCCTCCCAAAGTGCTGGGATTACAGGTGTGAGCCACCTTGCCCGGCCCATAATTTCTTCATCACCCCAAAGAGAAACTCTGTACTCATTAAGCAATAACTCCCCATCTCCTGGCCTTTTGATACTCAGCTTGTGCAGTGTTTAAGTGAATGCACTTTAGAGCCAAGGAAACGGAGTTGAATTATTGGTTCTGTCCTTGCTAGTTCTGGGACCTTAAACAATTTGCCTGACCTCTTTAAGCCTTGGTTTACTCATGTACAGAATGGAGCAAATAAGTATAACAGCACTCTTGGGTTGTTCTGTGTGTGTAATATCGCACCACAAAATAGTGCCTGTAGAAAGACAAATATTACATGTTGTCACTCATATGTGGGAGCTAAAAAAGTTGATCTCATGGAGGTAGTGAGTAGAATGGTGGTTACCAGACACTTTGAAGGGTAGTGGGGGTAGAGGAGATAAAGAGGGGTTGATTAATGAGTACAAAAATACAGTTGGATAGAAGAAATAAACTCTAATATTCAATAGCACAATAGGATGACTATAGTTAACAATAATTTATTGTATATTTAAAAATAGCTAGAAGATTTGGAATGTTCCCAACACAAAGAAATAATGAACATTTGAGGTGATGGATATTCCAGTTACCCTGATTTGATCATTATACACTGTATGCTTGCATCAAAATATCACATGTACCCCATAAATATGCACAACTATTATGTATCTTTTTTTTTTTTTTAAGTAGTGTGTGGAACATCATAAACTCTCAATAAGCACTGACTTCTAATTATTGCCTGCTTTGCTTTGCCTCCTCCTTGTCGTCAGTGTCTCTTTGCTTCAGATGAGGGTTCTCTGCTATGATCCCCAAGTCTCTAGACCTTCCATCCCACCTGGGCTAAGCCTAGCTCCCTTCCCACTCTTTGGGATGGGATTGGGGGATTTAGGCATTTCTTCTTCTTCTTCTTTTTTTTTTTTTTTTTAAGAGATGAGGTCCTCGCTATGTTGTCCAGGCTGGTCTTGAACTCCTGGCGTCAAGTGATCCTCCCACTTTGGCCTCCCAAAGTGTTGGGATTACAAGTGTGAGCCACCATGCACAGTTG
>NW_012101943.1:4394832-4396815 GCF_000951045.1 Mandrillus leucophaeus
CTCTTTCTCTCTTTCTTTTTTCTTTTCTTTCTTTCCTTTCTTTCTTTTTTGAGATGGAGTCTCACTCTGTTGCCCAGGCTGGAGTACAGTGGCGCAATCTCTGCTCACTGCAACCTCCACCTCCTGGGTTCAAGCGATTCTCCTGCCTCAGCTTCCCAAGTAGCTAGAACAGCCACCACGCCCGGCTAATTTTTGTATTTTTAGTAGAGACAGGGTTTCACCATATTGGCTAGTCTGGCCTCGAACTCCGGACCTCGTGAGCTGCCTGCCTTGGCCTCACAAAGTGCTAGGATTACAGGCATGAACCGCCATGCCCAGTCAGCCCATATTCTTAATCACTGGACTACAAGGCCTTGAAGTGTTAATAAGCATCTGGTAAGGATGATGGCAGAAGTTGAACTTAAAGGGGGAAATTCAAGCTCACCCAGTAGGTCAGTGGCATGGCTAAGGCGACAGTCTATGTCTTCTGACTAGCCACCAGATGCTCTCCCTCGCCCGCCAGCCACTGGCTCTAGCTGTGCTGCAGATGTTATTATTCTAAGAGTGTGATGTCAAACATAATCAGGGAATCGGGTTATTAAGTATTTAGGGAGCTTTTAGACGTGGACAATACCAATGGTTTACCTTCTGGAGTATTGCTTTGATGTGTTCCCTGTCTTTCCACAGATCAGCAAAAACACATGCTTAGAGTTGACTAAAAATGAGTGAGTGTCACCAGCCACCCACCCACCCACTGCCACCTTCCTGGTTCTCAGTCCCCTAACAAGCCCATCTTTGAGACTTTATTAACTGAGTGTGGGTAGCCCGCCTTTGTTTCCTCCATGAGGTGGTTGAGGAAACAGCTCTCATTTAAGATTTTGTTCATGTTTCTAATGCTGGTTTCTTAAAATAGCTTTGTTGCTCTCTCAGTTGGGACAGAAGGCTTTTTTTTTCTTGTTCTCCTGGAATTGATGGCGTTAGTCACACTCACAGGTGACTCTCTGCCACTTAATTTCTGTTTCTAGGATATAGTGGTCACATGAACACTAAAGCAAGCAATGCATCTTTCCTTTTCACTATTGTCCAAAGTTGCTGCCCTGTAATTTCCTCTTCATTTGATTCTATTGCTGTCACATACCCACTGTACAAGAATTTAAAAAGAGACAAAACAGAAACATACTTCAGGGCCTTAAAGTGTATGTCATTCAATGTGATTATAAACTGAGTTTTTACAACTCCAACGTTATCTCCAGCTATCTTAGGGGATAATCTTAACAACAAACCTTTCAGAAAATCAATTTTAATCAATTTTGGCTTAAAACCTCATGTATTTATAAGAGGAAAATGGGATGTGCCATGAAGTCAAAAACATGTGTATGTGGGTGTCATTATGAAAAGACTGGGAATGAGTTAGTTGTTCGCTAAAGCATGTGGGTGTCTGCTTTGTGGTTTAGTTCTTTGGGTCTGGAGTTGGGCTCTAGGGGAGTGTATCTATCTCAAAACAAGCAACTGGGAAGAGCTTAAGGAACATGGCTAGTTCTGCATCCAGATTCTTCCCAACAGGTAATACTTGCAGCGACTCACGTATGGAGAATGAAGAGAGAATGTTAGCTCCGGAGAGCTAACCTGGTTGGAGCAGGAGAGTGTGTGCTGAGATAGTTGCAGACATGAGATAATTAAGTATTTACCACCAAGAGCGTAAGTATCAGCTAATCATAGGAGTTGAAACCATCTGAGCCACAAGGGGTAACAATGCTTTTTTTCCCTTTCTTTTTAATAGCCCAGAGGAAGATAGAATCAATTGAAAAAATCATAATCAATAATAGTTAAGGTAGAGAAACGGTATTCAACTTCTGCTTATGAGTAACTTTTTTTTCTCCGTCTTCCTGTAAGTCAGAGATTATCAAAATATTGCCTCCCAGCCAAGTCTAGCCCACCACCTGTTTTCGTTTGTCTCTTGAGCTAAGAATGTTTTTCTACATTTTAAAATAGTTGAACCAAAAA
>NW_012101943.1:4397635-4415718 GCF_000951045.1 Mandrillus leucophaeus
GTGGGTCATTTGGTCATGAAAAGTTAGGTTTTAGGAACTCGACCTGGAAGATGGAAAATGGAAACAGAGTGTTAGAGAATTCTGCACAGTAGCATGAGGTAATTTGGAGTTTGGGGCTAGGAAGAAGGATTAACGGGGTGAACAGGACACGAAAAGAGGGAGATGAGAAAAGTCTATGGCGACTTGAGAAGAATCAAAGAAACCTGGTGGGGGAAGCTGGCCAGTGAGAAATTCCCTGCGGCAGAGAGGGCTACAGAATATCGGTGAAATGCCGACCATGACGACTCACTGCGTCCGTGGAGCCCAGTGAGGAACGAAAATGAGCATGTTCCAAATGCAGGAAAAAGTGCCGTCAGAGGTGCTCAAATAGGAAGCGATTCCCTTTCAACTGCAGCCTGTCATGCTGTTTTTAATTTGCTACTTACTGTTGTGCTCCCTCAGGCATAGGGAATCCCACCAGCGCAGATCCTCGCTGGCACCGAACCCGTGGGGGCACTGCTGGGGACTCGGGCGCGCGCATGCGCTCGGGGCCCACCGGCTGCAGGTTCTCCTTTCCCCTCCCATCAGCCACCGACTCAGGCGCTTTGCCCAAGCCAGGGCTGGGGAAGTCGGGTCAGGCATCTTACTTTCACATGTGCCGGCCAACCCAACCCACAATGGAGAGGCATCGGGTGGAGGGCAGGCCATTGGGTGAGGGTGGGGAGGGGGCCTGGGGCACCCAGCAGAGGTGGGCCGTAGGTAGGTGAGGGGGTCCGTTGAGAACCCGGCTGAGAACTCGGTCTAGTATGGCAGGGAGTTGGCCTGGGGCAGTACTGAGCATCAGTCCAGGCTCCAAGCCCCTGATGCACCCACCATTGACCCAACATACTTCACTTACAAAGCGCAAATTCAAAGATAAAATTATTAAGAATTTTAAGACTGTGACCAAAGCACATGAAAGCTCAAGTACAGGATCCTTCTGGGCACAGGGTCCCATAGGACTGCAATGCTTGCACACCCATGAAGCCAACCCTCATGATACTTTCTTTACTTTTCACTTTTACTTTTTTTTTTTTTTTTTTTTGAGATAGAGCCTTGCTCTGTCGTCCAGGCTGGAGTGCTGTGATGCGATTTCTCTGCTCACTGCAACCTCTGTCTCCCGGGTTCAAGCGATTCTCCTGTCTCAGCCTCCCGAGTAGCTGGGACTACAGGTACCGGCCAACACGCCTGGCTAAATTTTTTGTATTTTTAGTAGAGATGGGGTTTCGCCATCTCGGTCAGGCTGGTTTTGAACTCCTGACCTCAGCTGATCCACCTGCCTTGGCCTCCCAAAGTGCTGGGATTACAGGCGTGAGCCATCATGCCCAGCGTCACTTGTACATTTTTTTTTTTTTTTTAAGGAATAAATTACCCCCACCCCCCACACCTTTATTTCCCAGCTTTGTGTTGGGCCAGTCGTTGCCTTGGGATATTCAAAGCAAGAAAGACTGATTTCCTTGTTTGGGTCAAACCAGCTGACAGAAGGAAACAGCAGTAAGAAGTCAATGCTAGAAGGAGATTCAGAGTTCAGTGTAAACAAGAAATTGGATGAGAAGTGGCAAATTGGATGAGAACACAATCCTAGTGGGAACGTGTGGACATTTTGGGTTTCCAACCATGCTAGTGACCCCAGTCAGCTGAAGGATGTGGAGACAGCCACGTGGCCAACGCTTGGGTTTCCCATAGTATAACTTATGCTCTCTGGGGAACGCTTTACAAATATGTGAAAATCATCTGTGGATTTTGTCTTTTTACCGTGTACATTTCTCTGTGCCAGAAGTAAACCCAACTGTGGTCTTACGCTCCTTAATTTGTCACTGGTAATCACTGGTGGCAGGAATCAGCAGAGAGGGATGGTAAGAGATCTTAGCTTGAGTTCAGGCTGCTACTCATGTCCCAGCTCCCATTATGATGTGGGGAGAAACTGTCCAGGTACCAAGTGCACTCTTGCCAAATAGAGAGGAATGTATAATGCACCTTTTACAGAAAAAATTCCAAGACGAGTGGGAGTAGAACCACTTATGCCCAACCAACCTGGCTTGGATCACAATAGAATGATGGAGGACATGAGGAAAGAGAGACAGAGGCCATGTTTAGTTTTCCTGCCCAGGTCGAAGACACTGAATAAATGAGGAATAAATGAGGGATATACGTCCCTGTTATTGCATGCTTTCCAAGTGCCAAGCATTCTGCCAAGTGATTCTCTTGCATTCATCTCACTTACTTGCCACATGGATCCTATGAGGTAAACTCTCACCTATTTTACAGATGAGTAAACTGATGCTCAGAGATGTTACGGTTACAAAAGGCCATATAGTCACTAAGTGGCAGAGGCAGGATTCAAACCCGGGTTCATCTGATTGCAAAGCCAACCTCTTCAGTCACAGCTGGGTAAATGAGTTTATGCTGGCTTTTGCTGAAAGCAGAAACTCCTTACTCTCAAATATTCATACCCAGAACATCCTGAAGCTGCTTAGAAATTTTGTTAATAATAGTAACTGAAGATAAATTACTTTTCTGAACACCAGACATAAAACAGAATCTATGGAGGGGATTGGTGGCATTGGTATCTAACTATTATTCTTTTATAAGTGCGGTAGCTTATGCCTGTAATCCCAGCACTTTGGGAGGCCGAGGTGGGCAGATCACCTGAGATCAGGAGTTCGAGACCAGCCTGGCCAACACGGTGAAACCCCGTCTCTACTAAAAGTGCAAAAATTAGCCAGGTATGGTGGCAGGTGCCTGTAATCCCAGCTACTCAGGAGGCCAAGGCAGGAGGAGAATCGCTTGAACCCGGGAGATGGAGGTTGCAGTGAGCCAAAATTGCATCACTATACTCCAAGCTGGGCGATACAGTGACACTCCATCTCAAAAACAAAAAAAAACAAAACAAAAGATAGATTCGAGACTGGAAAGGGTGAGTGGAAGAAGGAGGATGAAGAGAAGTGGGTTAATGGGTACAAACATACAGTAAGGCAGAAGGAATACATTAAATGTTCGAAAGAGTAAAGTGACTATAATTAACAAAGATGTATTGTTCTTGGGTAATGGACACCATAAATACCCTGAAGTTTTTTTTGTTTTTTGGTTTTTTTTTTGGTCTCTGGGGTATATTCTAGAAGTATACCCTGAATATTTGATAGAGTAGGGTGAATATGCTTAAAAAAATTCATTGTGCTTGAGTGATGACACCCTAAATTCCCTGACTTGATCACTACCCATTATATGCATATAACAAAATTTCTCATGTACTCCATACATTTGTACAATACAAAATTTAAAAATTAAAAATGTATTATTCCTTTGATTTGAAGTCTTTTTTAATCAAAGATTGATGACTGAGATTGTGTCTGTCATGTCTCATTTTACCCTCAATGTCTTGTAAGTAGCAGTCACTCAATAAATGCTAAAGAATGTAATGCTTAGAGAATCTAAAGATTTAAGATTTTTGTTCATCTTCTTGAAACTTTTGGTAGCTAACATGATAAAGAGCTGTTCTAGGCATATAATAACTGAAGAATTTTGGCTATACCTTGTTACTAGGAGTTGATGTATGTGGCGGGGCACAGTGGCTCATGCCTCCCAACATTTGGGAGGCCAAGACAGGAGGATCTCTTGATCAGGAGTTTGGGGCCAGCCTAGGCAACATAGTGAGACCCCATCTCTAAAAAAATAAATAAATACTTACATATACACATACATAAATACATAAATAAAAAGTGATTTGAAATATTAATAGAAGAGTAAACATTTTTAAAAGGTTATTCCCTTCACTCTCTTCTCTTTGTTGTATAGCAAGGTTACAGTTCCAGACGGACAAATGGCCTGAGCAAGTCTCCTACCCAAGTCTCAGCGGCTGACCATGCCTTCTCCTTCACTGACAGCAGATGCCATTTCAGGGTCCGTCTAGAAACTGGGATTTGTCCTCTCCTTCAGGCTCCACACACACCTATCACTAGGTTCCATCATCTAAGTCGTTCCTGAATCTGTCCCTCTGTTCCCTTTCCCACGGACACTGCCCATTTTTAGGGACTCCAGATTGCTCATTTGGACTATCATAGTAGTCTCCTTGGCTCCAATGCACCCTCCACCCTTTCATTTCATCTAAATGAAAACGTGGTACTGCCTCGCCTCTGCTTAAAGATCCTCAGAGGCTCCTGAGAGTCACAACAATGTGCCCAATAAAACTCTCTGTGATGATGGAAATGTCCAATATGGCAGCCACTAGCCATATGGCCACTGGGCATTTGAACATGGCTACATAAATGTGACTGTGAATCTGAGTTGTGGCTAATGGCTACTGGATTGGACGGTGCAGGTCTGGGATAGCATGCCAGTTACTCAGTGTGGCCCACAAGGCCCTTCCTTGTATTGCCCCAACTTCCCTTTCTACCCTTATTTTCCACAGCTCGCTCTCCACACCCTGAGTGCCTCGTGAACTGCATGCTTTTCCCTTTACACATACGGCGTTCTTTCACACTGTTGCTCCTCCTGGAATGCCCTATCCTGCTTTATTTGCCTGACAAAGTTCCTACTCACCTTGCAAGACTCAGCTCAACTCCCTTTTCCTCTGTGAGGCCTTCCTGTCCAGCCTCAGGATGCACCCAGAGTCCTCCACTGGGCTACCACCAGGGCCACCACACAACTCCAGGGGGTACCATTTACACTGAAGTCCATGTGCATGGCAACTTCTGGATTTGTGCAGTACACAGTATATGCAGCCCTCATGGTGGTCAAAATCCCAACTTGTTTGATATAGGTAGCTATTTTGATATAATACTTTTATTTAGTTCATTCATTCATCCATTCGTGAGGCACTGGGCTTGGCTTATATTACCATAGTCATTTATTTCTATGTCTTATTCCTAAACCACTCTGTGGATTCCTGCAGGCAGGGACCTTGTATCCCTAAAACCTGGCTTACTGCCTGGCAAATAGTAGAAACTCAATAAATATCTGTCAAAGAAGGGATTGGCAAACTGTGGCCCGTGGGCAAAATCCCAGCCACCACCTGCTTTTGTATGATCCATGAGCTAAGAAAGGTTTTTACATTTTTAAAGGGTTAGAGAAAAATCAAAAGAATAATATATTGTGATGTAAAAATTAAGTAAAATTCAAATCTCAGTGTCCATATGCAAAGTTTCACTGGAATACAGACACACCACTTAGTTAAGTGTTGTCTGTAGCTGTTTTTGCCCTATAGCTGCAGAGTTGAGATGCTGTGACAGAGACTATATGGCCCACAAAGACAAAAATCTTTACTCTCTGGCCCTTTCAAAAAAGTTTGCAGACCCCTGTGTTAAAGGAAGACATGAACAGACTCCCTCCCCTCAGAACACAGATACTCCACTTCCCATCTTTCCCTCCTAGCTACCTGCTTCAGGGGAAGACTTGGCCCTGGTTCTCACCATGCTCCACGTTCTAGATCCTCACTCCCTGCCTCCTCTGGTACTTTGACCCATCAATTACACTGCTGCTGTCTCATTTACCTCAATTATTTTTGCCTTGCATTTTTTTTTTAAAGTTGTAATCTCACTCTGTTGCCCAGGCTGGAGTGCAGTGGCGCAATCTCAGCTCACTGCAACCTTTGCCTCCTGGGTTCAAGTGATTCTCCTGCCTCAGCCTTTCAAGTAGCTGGGATTATTGGTGCGTGCCACCATGCCTGGCTAAGTTTTTGTATTTTTAGTAGTGACGGGGTTTCACCATGCTAGCCAGATGGTCTCAATCTCCTGACCTCATGATCCACTTGCCTTGGCCTCCCAAAGTGCTGGCATTACAGGCGTGAGCCACCGCCCCGGCCACTTGCCTTGCATTCTATGCTCCAGAAATATCAGCTGGCTTGAGATTCTCCACAAACCATGTATTTTCTGCCTATCCTTGAAAATCCCAATACAGAAGACTCCTTTTTCCTCTTCCCAGTTTGTAATGCTCCCGCTACCCCCTGGCCCTCAACATCTATACCTCTGCCTGGGATTCTTTTAGGACGCAGAGCAGATAAACCAAATCCTGGAAGTCTTTCTCAGTCTCTTCCTCTCTTAGATTTAATCATTTGCTCTTCTCTGCGAGACAGTTCAGATTCTAGTAAATACCACATTATATCCTAGTGAATGGAGTGTGTCTAGGTCGTTCCCTGTATTTCATTAATTAACTAACTCATGCATTTTACAAATATTTGCTGAGTGCTAATATGTGCCAGGCATCAAGCTAGGTGCTGGAATGTGTTGATGACTGAGTCAGATGTGGTCCTTGCTTTGTCTAGCTGGGAAGACAGTTACTAAACATGGCAATGAATGCATCATTATAAATTGTGATAAATGTTATGAAGAAAAGAACAGGCTGCTACGAGAAGGCTTAGCTAGCATATAAGAGACTTTCAGGATTTTTTGCTTAATTGTTGCTGAATAGAAAAAGATGCACTTGAAGAGATGGCCGCCTGGTCAATTCTCTCTCCTTTCAAAAGAGAAAATGAGGCTTAGAGATCTTACATGATTCACCTAAAGTCACACAGCTTCTAGCAATCAACAGCAGCATAATTCAATTGAATTCAGTTAATTGAATTCAGTGGGGTGACTCCAAAGTCGGATTGTCTTTATGTTACACCATTCACCTTTATTTTCCAATAAATAATCTCATTAATAGTCATCAAGTGTCTGTGTGACAACTTTATATGCATGTTTTAATGACTCACTCACCTAAATGTGATACCCATAAATCAGGCATATTGAGTAATGAAAAGGTGGCTCAAACAACAGTGACAGAAATCATTTTCAAAGACTTCAAATTATTTACCAAGCTGTTATGTATTCCTGCAGCCTTTCTTCCATCCATAGCCCCTTAGCCCTTCTGGAGGCTGATGGGCAATATACTTTGCTCTAGTCTTTTCCAGATTCAGTGCTGGACAGTAGAACAGCATCAGAAGCTCCTATGTCCTCCTCCCCAACCCCATGTGGCCGGAAGATGCCTGTCCCTGTCAGAAGGCTCTCTGCAGGAAGGCAGAAGGCTGACTCCAGCATGTGCCAAAACACTTTAATTGGAGTTTGGCGGAAATTGGCCACTCAGTATCAGCAGCTGATACTGAGAAGTGGCTGGATCAACACAACCGAAAGTGTTTTAGGGGCAATACCAGGTGAGCAGTCAATGGAGTTTCAGGTCACAAAGAAGCAAGGACTTGCACTGCTTTAAAATATCTCTATCACTTTTTGTTCACTTTATAGTGGGCAAGATGGTCTGAAGTTCTGGGACCTGGGATTGAATTCTGGCTCTTCCACCTCCAAGGAGGGTGACTTAGGTGAGTCACTTAGCCTCTGTGGGTCTAAGGTTCCTCAAATGCCCAGGGGGAGTACTGAGGGGACTTGTCTGGGGGTGCTGTGGTGAAGGTTAAATGAGTTCATTCGTGTAAATAGATTACCACCCCGCACAGGGTGAGGGCCAATGACAAGAGCAAAGCCGAATAAAGTGCTTCCTTTGCCCCGGGCTCAGCTCTAAATTCCTGTCGTAATATACTTAAGCCTCACGAAAACCCTCAGAACCCTGTACCATTCTCCGCATTTTAGTGAATGAGGAAACTGAGGCACAGAGAGGTTAACTAGCTTGTCCAGGTCACACAGCTAGTAAGTATCAAAGCTGGGATATGAGCCCACAGAGACTGGCTTCAGTATCCACAATCATAAGCACGGCACTAAACCTCTCAATAAGAATGAATTATTTCATTTTTATTTGTTTATATTTTTACATTTACTGCTCTTCCCTCTGCCTTTAGAACTGCCTTCCTTGAAATTCCTACTGTTCAGTATTCTATGATGACTGTATTATCCTAGCCAAAAATCTGAGATGTGTGTTCAGAGAAAGGATTTTGTGCTGCAGAAGGTAAGGGGTTTAGAGGCAATTCTGAAAATTCCATTTAGACACTCCGAAGTTGGGATTTCTAAAACATTTGTGATAGCTTAAGGTGACAGGAGGATAAAATATTTGAAATCAATATTGTCCTGGAAAAGCCCGAATAGTAGATGAAGATATGATTTTCTTTGCCCTTTAAATCCTTTTCCAAATAGATCTAGTACAAGATTGAGGGCCTGAGAGCAGAGGGCCTTCAACAAATACGAGCAACTGGCAGGCTCTGGTTAAGTCCAGGCTGCCTGCCTCTCCTCCCCACCTGGAGGCAGGACCCTTCCTGAGTGCCTTTCAGGAAACAGCAGCGCGCTGGGAGATCTTGACTTTTCATCGATCCTCCCTCCACAAGTTTCAGAACAAACTCTTTTTCTTCATGGTGTTCAAATCCTTCTCAAGTTCCTGGAAACAAAACAACCCAAAGATAACTTTTAAAAGATTTTGATTCTTTAGTGACTTTTTCTTAGTGACTTTTTCTTACATTTAAAATTGCTGGCCAGGTGCGGTGGCTCACACCTGTAATCCCAGCACTTTGGGAGGCCGAAGCAGGAGGATCACGAGGTCAAGAGATCAAGACCATCCTGGTTAACATGGTGAAACCCCGTCTCTACTAAAAATACAAAAAACTAGCTGGGCGTGGTGGTGGGCGCCTGTTGTCCCAGCTACTTGGGAGGCTGAGACAGGAGAATTGCGTGAACCTGCGAGGTGGAGCTTGCAGTGAGTCGAGATCGTGCCACTGCACTCCAGCCTGGGCGACAGAGCGAGACTCTATCTATAAATAAATAAATAAATTTGCTATAACCCAGGATTCTGGGCACAACTTTTTCTTTTTCTTTTCTTTTTCTTTTTGTTTAAGATAGAGTCTCACTCTGTCGCCCAGACTGGAGTGCAGTAGCGTGATCTCAGCTCACTGCAACTTCTGCCTCTCTGGTTCAAGCCATTCTCCTGCCTCAGCCTCCCGAGTAGCTGGGATTACAGGTGCCCATCACCACGCCTGACAAATTTTTGTATTTTTAGTAAAGACCGGGTTTCACCATGTTGGCCAGGCTGGTCTCAAACTCCTGACCTCAAGTGATCTGCCCACCTTGGCCTCTCAAAGTGCTGGGATTACAGGTGTGAGCCACCGCACCCCTGATCAAACTTTTAATAGATATTTGAGAGGGAGTGGGTGACATGGGACGTTCCAGAGTGGAGGGAGAAGAAACTGATATCATTGGTTGCCTCTGGGGAGGAAAATGAGGCTGGAAAATGGGATATTCTGAGACAGAGATGGTGTAGTCTTTGTATTTTTTGAATTTTGGCCCGCGTATTACATATTCAAAAATGAACAGATAAAGGCCTGGCATGGTGGCTCATGCAGTGAGCTGGGTAATCCCAGCACTTTGGGAGGCTGAGGTGGGAGGATCACTTGAGCCCAGGAGTTTGAGGTCAGTCTGGGAAACATAGCGAGATTCTGCCTCTATTCTTAAAAAAAAATAAAAATAAAAAAAAAATAATAATAATAATTAACAAAATTGAGAAACATAGGTGGTGTTTAAGGCTGCATCTTTCTTTTTCTGTGAGCTGGGGAAGTGCTGAAAGCCACTTTATGTTGAAATGATGATCCTCCCAGGTAGGCTGGGGGAGAGGCAGCTGTGATAGATAGTACCCACACACTACCACTTATGAGCCACATGATCCTGATAGAGCATCCTCATCTCTATTACAGAGTATGGCATGGTAATTAAAAACACATGCCAGCCATGTGCCTTTGGGCACGTTATCTCTTTGTGACTTAGTCTCCTCCTCTGTAAAATGGGGATCAGCAATGCTACCTTCCTCAAAGGGTAGGAAGGATTATATGAGTAAAAGCACCTACAGCAAGGCCTGGCATATGGCAAGCCATCCAACACCTGTCATCATTACACGCAGAGCTAGCCTTGTACAATTCTGATATGCACAAGTTTTAGTTAGTACGGTTTAGTTGAAGAACACCAGTCCTTCAATAACATGGTATAATTTCAGTTACCGCAGTATATGAACTGTGAGTAACTGAATAAAGTACAAACTTTGCTGCTAGCTCTTCCGTCCACAAATTACTAAGTAAATTACATGCCCACATCACAATCAGTGACCAATCATGTCACTTACTTAAAAGTCTGTTGGTGACTGGTTACTGCACCTCCATTGTTCAGTTCAGGCACTGACAGTAAAGTACTTGGTTGTGTTTCCTTCTTGTCCTCCAGTGATAAACTCACAAGACATTTTACAAAAATGGTACAGAGATAGTACCATTTTACAGAGATGAAAGTACAGCAGGGTCAGGTGCGGTGGCTCATGCCTGTAATCCCACCACTTTGGGAGGCCAGGGTGGGCGGATCATGAAGTCAAGAGATCGAGACCATCCTGGCCAACATGGTGAAACCCCATCTCTACTAAAAATACAAAAAAAATTAGCTGGGCGTGGTGGTGCACACCTGTAGCCCCAGCTACTCAGGAGGCTGAGGCAGGAGAATTTCTTGGACCCGGGAGGCGAAGGTTGCAGTGAGCCGAGATCGCGCCACTGCACTCCAGCCTGAGTAATGGAGCGAGACTCTGTTTCAAAAAAAAGAAGTACAGCAAAGAAATGAAAAGCAGTAACACTGGAAGTGAGATGGGAATGGGATGTGATTAGAAGATTTGAAAATGGTGACAGCAAAGCAAAGAGAGGCTGAGATCTCAAACTGCATGAAGCTACTGTATAAATCATACTGAAAAATTCTGATGAATATAAAAACAAGCTAAAGTCACTTCAACATCTTTCCATTTGAGTTGTGCTAGGAATGGAAAGTTGCTTATGGTTGAAATGGAGCATTTACTCTTGCTTTGGATTACATGCAGTATGCCAGTAACTTTTACTTTGCTGTGCAAATAACTTTGCATGATTCAAATCTAACATAAATGGAGTTACAGAGGAAGTAGCTGACCGTGGGAACGTTGACAATGCTGCCATTTGGGAGAGTACATACGCAATCAGAGGAATTTAGCATTTACTGTGTGCTAGGCACCGTGCTAAGAGCTTTAGAAACATTAGCTTACTTAATCCTTACAACTACCCTAAGAGGTAGGAACCACCGTCATCGTTTTATAGATGAGGAAAGGGAGATTTAGGGAAGTGAAGATAGTTATCCAAGGTGACTGAGGGGAAGAGGCAGAGCACAAAATTGAATCCAGGTGTGACTAACTCTACACTAGATCCCTGGCTCTTAACCACTAGCCCACTTGAAAAAAAGATTTTCTAGCTTCTCAGGGTTCAGAGTATGGTTGGTTAAAAAGTAAAAAGGAGAAAATGATTTTTTTCCCTTAAAGCATTTAACGATAACTCTGTTAGCATGGTGGTAGCTGTCTGGTGGCCTATGCTAGGCACTGCCTGTTTCCCTTTCCTTCCCTTCCCCCTGCTTATCTCCTGCTTAAATCCCATTCTCCATCCCCTCTCCCCCAAACCCGTGCAGGCCCATGTGAATCGGAATCCTTGCTCTGTTCAGCTGGCTAAGGCAAGTCTCGCAAAGTGCTGGCCTCCAGGTGCTTCTGCCAGGCCTTGTGGTGCAAGGGCCCTGCCTCCTCCCACTCTAGCAGCAGCCCTGGCAATGCCCACCGTGTTTCCCAGCTCTGTTGGCAGTGGGGGCAGAAGAGGCTGCCTGAGGCCCCCTCCCAGCAAAAGAATGTGGCCAGCAAAAGCCGTGGCCACACCTGGGATGGCTGGGTTGCTGCTCTGAGCTGCAAGCATTGGCTATGGCCTTGCAGACCAGCCACTGTAAGTAGGCGGAACTTTTTGACTTTAGATTCCTTTCAGTTTTGTAATCAGAAAGTTGCTTCTCTCAGTTCTGCAACTTTCCCTTTCTGCAGGCCTGCAGCGAGCGCCCTCTGTAACCCAGGAAGGAGACGGTTCAGGGTGGGAAACCAGCAGGGGTTATGCCACGGCCCAAGGGGCTCCCCACCTGTCAGATCTTGAAAAGTGCTTTGCGATAACTGCTATGCTAACCCTGGAAAGACGTGAACCCATGAGGAATGTGACGGCTGCTTCCCACAGGGGCCCTACTGACCCCAGAGAGCTCTGGCACTCCCAGGGTTTGGGAGAGGAGCTGGAAGTCTGGTTCCTTAAGAGTGAGGAAGGACTCTAAAAAGCTGGCAGGGAAACATTGTCTGAGTCACATCTCAAGGGAACTTGAGAAGCGCTTTTCTAAAACTTTTCTCTTTTTGAGCTGGAGTTTCTGGTCACCCAGGCTGGAGTGCAATTGCACGATCTCGGTTCACTGCAACTTCTGGTGCCTGGGTTCAAGTGATTCTCCTGTCTCAGCCTCCCAAATAGCTGGGATTACAGAAACCCACCACCACGCCCAGCTAATTTTTGTATTTTAGTAGAGATGGGGTTTCACCATGTTGGCCAGGCTGGTCTCGAACTCCTGACCTCAGGTAATCCGCCCACCTCGGCCTCCCAAAGTGCTGGGATTAGAGGCATGAGCCACCATGCCCAGCCTCTAAAACTTTTCTTCGTGGAAAGTTAAGCCTCTTTCCCCCTCCTCTCTCTCTGTCACACTGTGTTCCAGGGTCTGGGAACACAGCAAGGAACAAAACAAAGATGACTGTTTTTGTGAAACATATTTCAGTGGGAAAGGCTAGAAAATAAGCAAAATAAATAAGACAGCTATCAGCAAGAAACCTGCTATAGAGTAAAATGAAGCCGGGAACTGAATAGGGAATAGAGATGGGTGTGTTTTTCTTGAGCCTTATGGAGAATGGAACCAGTGGCAAGGGATGAGCTGGACATCCTAGGTTTCTGTTGGTGACAGCTGAAGGACTTTTTTTTTTTTTTTTTTTTTTGACACAGGGTCTCACTCTGTCACCCAGCTGGAGTGCAGTGGCATGATCTCAGCTCACTGTAACCTCTGCCTCCTGGGTTCAGGTGATTCTCGTGCCTCAGCCTCCTGAGTATGTGGGACTATGGGTGTGTACCACCACACCTGGGTAATTTTTGTATTTTTAGTAGAGACAGGGTTTCATTGTGTTGGCCAAGCTGGTCTCGAACTCCTGACCTCAGGTGACCTGCCTGCCTCAGCCTCCCAAAGTGCTGGGATTACAGGCATGAGCCACCTTGCCTGGCTGAAGGACATAATTCAATTATCCTGATGGCCTCAGGACTTGGAGCTCCTGCCTCTACATTGACTCTGTGGAAGGAGGGGCTGTGTATGTGTGTGATGGTAGGGCTGGGAGAGTGGTAGGAGTCTTGTGTTGCTTTGAAGTAGGTTCTGGAGTCCTGGTGTCGACTCCTTGGGTGCTGGGAGTTGAGCCCACAGAGAAAGAGCAGGCCATGCTTTCGAAAGGGGTTGAGCTGGAAATGGTCCTATACCCTTACCCGGATGGAAGCACTGACGAGAGGGTCCTGGTCAAGAGGTGGACGAAGGCCTCAGGGTCAGCTGTTCAGAAGCACGCATCAGCCCTAGAGAAAGAACACATCTGGGCCATTAGATGCTGACTTTGGAAGCGCTGTGGCAAGAGTGAAAGTTCAGTGAAAAGAATTATGTGAGGCTGGGCATGGTGGCTAATACCTGTAATCCCAGCACTTTGGGAGGCTGAGGCAGGAGGACTGACTGGGTATCAGAGTGAGACCCTGTTTCTACAAAAATTTTAAAAATGAGCTAGGTATAGTGGCACATGCCTGTGGTTCCAGCTAGTCCAGAGGCTGCTGATGTGGGAAAATTGCTTGGACCTGGGAGGTTGAGGCTGCACTGAGCCAAGATCATGCCACTGTACTCCAGCGTGGGTGACAGAGTAAGACACTGTAAAAAAACAAAACAACACACACACACATACACACACACACACACACACGGGTTAATTTTATGTGTCAATTTGACTGGGCCAATAGATGCCCAGACAGCTGGTCAAACATTCTTTCTGGGTGTGTCTGCAAGGGTGTCTCTGGAAGAGATTAGCATTAGCACCAGTAGACTGAGTAAAGATCTGCCCTCACCAATGTTCCCTGGTATCATCTAATCTGTTGAGGGGCGAAACTGAACAAAAGGCTGAGGAAGGGCAAATACTTTCTATCCTTGAGCTGGGACGTCCATCTTCTCCTCCCCTCAGACGTCTCAGCTCCTGGTTCCTTTGGCCTGGGGCCGAATCATAGCACCAGCTTTCCTGATTCTCCAGCTTGCAGATGGTAGATTATGGGACTTCTCTGACTCCATAATTGAATGAGTCAATTCCCATCATAAATCTCCTCTTATATATGTCGATATATCTTCTATTGGTGTTCTTCCTCTGGAGAGCCTGGACTGATCCAAGGCAGTTGCCACAGGGATGGGAGAGCAGTTAGAACCACCCTTGCCGAGCCTCGCTGGGCCATCCTGCCACTGCAGCTTTGCTTGAGAACCAAGTGTTGAGTGCCACTCAAGTGACGTCACTGTTAGGACACATTCTCCTAACAATGCACTTTAAGTCATGCGAGCATTGGGCGCCCCCTCCCAAGGGTCCAGAGCCCTGTAGTTTTCCCCTAATCCGGGTTGAACTGGGTTATTGGAGAAATCAAGGTTGAAGCAGAATCTGGCAGGAGGGGCCAGATGTTATAGAGGAGAAGAGACCCAGACAATTTCTGACAGTCAGAAAACACCTGTTTCAGGGCAGAAGCAAAGGATAACTTGGTAACATTGATGAAAAGATGACATTTTGTCAGATACTGAAAGAACCCAGAGGAACATATTTGCATTCACGTTCTACTTGGGTACCTTTGGTGATTCATGGACCTGCCACAGAGAAATGTGAGGTTTTCAAAAGTATTTCCTACAGCAAATTCAGCTTCACATGTCAGAGGGCCTAGAAATGTGCATTTTAACAATGATGGTTGTAGCAATACATGTTTTACTAAGTGGAAAGCTTCTCAATTTTAGTTTTAAAAAATTATGTTACAAATTAACATAGGTAGACAAGGTGATCCATAAGGGAAAATTGTCTTTCCAAAATGGCTTGCAGAGCAGAAAGTTTGAAGGCCTCTATCAGGTAGAAACGGTTCTATTTCCAAGGTCTCTTTATTTAGTAACCCAGGAGGCTACTCTTAGGCTTATTTTCAACTGCTTTTGAAGCAAGACTCTCTTTCCATTGCAGGGATGAGAGAAACGCTGTTGGATCTGCAGGTTGTCTGGAGGGACTTGGGATCCCTTGGTGAAAAGAGAAACCACTACCCGTGAGTCATAAGTATGATCATCCTTTCTTTTAACTAAGGTATATTTATATACACATAGATAAAAATACCCCGGGCAAACACACCAAATGTGGATTGTTAACTCTGGGTGATGTTTATTTATTTATTTACTTAATTTTATTTTTTATTTTCATTTTTTAATTTCCAGTTTTTATTTTAAGTCCAGTGGATACCTGTGCAGGTTTGTTACATGGGTAAATTGTTCGTTGTGGGGTGAGGAATACAGATTATTTTGTTACCCAGGTGGTAGGCATAGTACCCAATAAGTAGCTTTTGGATCCTCACCTCCTCCCTGCCTCCACCTTCAAGCAGGCTCTGGTGTCAATTGTTCCCTTCTTTGTGTCCATGTGTGCTTAATGATTAGCTCCCACTAATAAGTGAGAATGTACTATATTTGCTTTTCTGTTCTTGCATTAATTTGCTTAGGATAATGGCCTCCAGCTCTATCCATATTGCTGTAGAGGACCTGATTTTGTTGTTGTTGTTGTTGTTGTTGTTTTACTTTTAAGTTCAGGGGTACATATGCAATTTTGTTAAACAGGTAAACTTGTGTTATGGGGGTTTGTTGTACAGGTTATGTCATCACCCAGGTATTAAGCCTAGTACCCATAAGTTATCTTTCTTGATCCTCCCCCCTCTCCACCCTCCACCCTCCAATAGGCCCCAATGTCTGTTGTTCCCCTCTGTATGTTCTCATCATTTAGCTCCCACTTACAAGTGAGGACATGCAATATTTGGTTTTCTGTTCCTGTGTTAGTTTTCTAAGGATAATAACTTTCAACTCCATCTATGTCCCTGCAAAGGATACGATCTCATTCTTTTTTATGGCTGCATATTTATTTATTTTTTGTAGAGACAGGGTCTTGCTTTGTTGTCCAGGCTGGTCTCGAACTCCTGGGCTAGAGATCCTCCTGCTTCAGCCTCCCAAAATGCTGGAATTACAGGTGTGAGCCACTGTGCCTGGACTGATTTTAATTTTTTTAATACTCAAATTTACTTTCCAAAATTCCTATGAAGAACACATATTCCTTTTATAAGGAGGGCGAAAACATTGTAAAGACCTCTCTTAGGTAGAAAAACAATAAACATATAACACTCTGATTTATAAAGTTCTTTTCTCAGCATTCTAATTTAGTCCTCTCAACTGTGCTGTCTGATGATTATTTCCATTTAGACTTCAGAAGACAAACCCCAGAGGTTTAGAAATGTTCTCAAGGACATACAACCCCAAGTAGCTGAGCCAAAAGCAGAAAGAAATTAGTCTTGCTATAGTTTTTTTTTTTGCTTTGTTTTGTTGTGTTTATTTTTTTTAGATACAGTCTCACTCTGTTGCCCAGGCTGGAGTGCAGTGGCATGAACACAGCTCCTCCCTCCTGGGCTCAGGCGATCCTCCCACCTTAGCCTCCCAAGTAGCTGGACTACATACAGGTGCATGCCACCATGTCCAGCTAATTAAAAAAAAATTTTTTTTTTTTTGGAAAGACAGGGGCTCACTATGTTGCCCAGGCTGTTCTTGAACCCCTGGGCTCAAGCAATCCACCTGCCTCAGCCTCCCAAAGTACTGGGATCACAGGAATGAGTCACCAAGCCTGCCCGTCACTGTAGATTTCATCTTGTGTTAAAGTCACTGAAATCTTAGGATAAGTGGGAGCTGCAGAAGGAAATCAGAGGTTAGTTTGTGGGAGAACAAGCAAGTGGAACGGCTGACCTCATGGGGGCAGAGGTTTGGCAGCTGCTATTTAGATGGTGGGATCATCAGGCCTCTAGTTTTTTTGTTTTGTTTTTTTTGAGACAGAATCTTGCTCTGTTGCCCAGGCTGAAGTGTAGTGGTGCGATCTCACCTCACTGTAACCTCTGTCTCCCAGGTTCAAGCAATTCTTGTGCCTCACCCTCCTGAGTAGCTGGGACTACAGGTGTGCACCACCATGCCCAGCTAATTTTTGTATTTTTAGTGGAGATAGGGTTTCACCATGTTGGCCAGGTTGGTCTTGAACTCCTGGCCTCAAGAGATTCTCTCACCTCAGCCTCCGAAAGTGCTGGGATTACAGGCATGAGCCACCATGCCCGGCTGTGCCTCTAGTTTTATCTGGAGGGCCTCGGAATGATTTCTGGGCTGAGTAGGAAGCACACTTTCAGGAGATTGGACCTCTTGGGCCCCTGGCAGCTGGGTTTTGCTCGGTCTGAGTCCAGTCTTTAGTTGGAGACAATTGGGAACTGCTCCCTTAGGCCCTGCATGGCCCTACACATTCCTCCTTTTCTGGGGCCAAAGCAGGGCCTTCTTCCTTGTGAGCTGCACAAAGTGAGAGACACATGGTCCAAGTTGGCCAGCCTCTTCATATCAGAAGATCCTGGAGTTCCTCCAGGAGCCCCGAGGTGCCTCCTTCCTGCATGGGGGGCTTCTAGATGAGGCAGGCTTGTGAACCAAATCTATTAGGGAAAGGAACTGGGACATGAAGATGAGGTGGTGGTATCAGAACGAGATTCTGTTTCAGGGATGTGTCATGATGTCCTAGACAGTCCTTCTTTCTTCAGTTGGTTTGATAGGAAAAGGACTGGATGGAAGAAGGGAGAGAGGGGAAGATGAAGTAGACCTTTGACCGACCAGAGCCACCTGACGATGTGTAGGGGAAGACTCAGCCAGAATTCCCCATTTCCTGTTTGGGATTGATCTTTCTGGGGTGAAACTGATCTGTCCCTGCCCATAGATGTGCACCAACTTGGAGAATTCCAGAATCCAGTTGATTGGGAAGGAAGAAGGTATATTTTTTCTAGAGTTAAAAGAAGTGGTATGAGGCCAGATGTGGTTGCTCATGCCTGTAATCCCAGCACTTTGGGAGGCCGAGGTGGGTGGATCACCTGAGGTCAGGAGTTCAAGACCAGCCTGGCAACACAGTGAAACCCCATCTCTATTAAAAATACAAAAATTTGCTGGGTGTGGTGGTGGGCACCTGTAATCTCAGCT
>NW_012101943.1:4416072-4446060 GCF_000951045.1 Mandrillus leucophaeus
GGAAGGAAGGAAGGAAGGAAGGAAGGAAGGAAGGAAGGAAGGAAGGAAGGAAGGAAGGAAGGAAGGTTGTGTGAGAGCCAGCTCCTACAGCTTGTGAGAGGCTGATTGTTAAATTTTCAAAAATGTTGTGAATCATTATGTCGACAGCTTGAAATTGGTCATAATGGGCGTATTTACACCATGAAAACTGGGAAACACTACCAATCAGGGCTTCTCCTGGCCAGAAAGCTGGTTGCTAGTCACTTGTCTGCATATGCCTGGGCAAAGAGTACCCTTTACCTCATTGTCTGGGGGTTTGCTGTGGCCTTTTGAGGCGGATAATGACAACTCTGTCTCACTTTGGCCTTCTGTCTGTGATGTCCTGATGGTAATCATCTAGGAAGTACAGAATAAATATTTTTTACTTTGGAATATATTATGAGATGAAATATAGGTCACCCTTGTCTGTAGGTTTCTCTACTTTCCTTCTCCTATATCTAAATCACAGAGGACAGGCTTATCTAGAATAATGTCTCCTGAATACTCCATTCCTAGTCTCTCCAGACCGCATAGCAGCCAGTGCAATGCCCAGGACAAAGTAGGTGCTCCAGAAATTGTTCAAGGAGGCTGAGAGAATCATCACCTATTAGAATTTTATAGTTTTCCTGATTATTGTCAGCAGAGGGCGATACAGGACTACTGATGTGCCAGTTCCGGCTCTTTCTTTACTCTCTTTAAGAAAGAAAAATATGAATTAATTAAGATGAATGAATTAGGAAGGGGCCAAACTGAACGGATGACTTTTAGATAAAGCATCAATTTTGAAAAAGAAAATTGCAGCATTCAAATGATAATAGTAAACATCATCCTGTAGCACTTTACATATTACAAAAAGTACTTGGCCTACACAGTCTTCTTCAGTTCCTCGGACAACCCTATGCAGGTGTAAGCATCACAGTCTACTAGGTGCATGTGTGGGTCTGCAGTCACAGAGGAGTCGCCACTGGACAGGACTGGCCTGGCTGTGGTACATCTGTACTACAGGGACAGGGAAGCCTCAGTGTGAAGGCTGCAGGGAGCCCAAAGTGTCTGAGCTCCAATTGACACTCTGACTTTGGACAGGTCACAAAACCTTCCTGTGCTTTGGGGATAATACTGGTACATGACCTCAGGACATGGTGTGGGATGAAAAGAGAGGATGCATACAAAATACTTAATAGACTGCTTTTCAGGTAGTACTCACTTAGGTGCTCTTAGCTCTTACAACACCTGGCACCTGACCTGAGGGTGAAGGCAATGCTCAAGGTTGTATAGTAAGGACAAAGCCAGGACAGAAATCCCACCTCCTCCAACCCAGGGTCTCTGCCTCTGGCGAGGGACACCTGTCCCTCAGCTATCAGTGCTGACAAACCTTCCAGCTATGCTAATCATGGCTGTCATTCTTGCCTAAATTCTTGAAGACTACTTTTTAAGAAATTCCTGCCAGGTATGGTGGCTCATGCCTGTAATCCCAGCACTTTGGGAGGCTGAGGCAGGCGGATCACGAGGTCAGGAGATCAAGACCATCCTGGCTAACGTGGTGAAACTGGGTCTCTACTAAAAGTACAAAAAAATTATCTGGGCGTGGTGGCAGACGCCTGTAGTCCCAGCTACTCAGGAGGCTGAGGCAGGAGAATGGCGTGAACCTAGGAGGCGGAGCTTGCAGTAAGCCGAGACTGCACCACTGCACTCCAGCCTAGGCGACAGAGCGAGACTCTGTCTCAAAAAAAAAGAAAAGAAAGAAATTCCTTCTTGAAATCCTGTTTATTAATTTATTTAGTGGCCAGGTGCAGTGGCAGCAGCTCACACCTGTAATCCCAGCACTTTGGGAGGCTGAAAAAGGTGGATTACCTTAAGTCAGGAGTTTAAGGCCAGCCTGGCCAACATGGTGAAACCCCAACTCTACAAAAATACAAAAATCAGCTGGGCATGATGGCAGGTGCCTATAATCTCAGCTACTTGGGAGGCTGAGGTAGGAGAATCATTTGATCCCGGGAGGTGGAGGTTGTAGTGAGCTGAGATCGCACCATTGTACTCTAGTCTAGGTGGCAGAGAAAGACTCCATCTCAAAAAAAAAAAAATTGTTACGTAACTCATTTTTCTTAAAGAGCTGACAGTTAACTTCAGCCAAGTGCTACCCAGGGCTCATGATCTGAATCTGAGTGCTCAAAGTCAAGTAGGTTTATGGTCCTGAGCATGTTAAAGCCAGCATGTTTAATAGGAGAGGAGTGGAGGAGTAGTAGAGATTCTGGTTCTGTTTAGGCAGGAAGTTCACATGTAGGGCTGATATTGTCAGAGTTTCTGATTTTCCAAAAGAAGCACGAAGTCCAGATTTTTTATGTGAATATCTCACTTGATAAATCTTAACTAATTTTATATTGTATAAAAGAAAACCACAGGGACCAGAAAAAACATGTCTGTGGGACACATTGCTCTGTGGCTACTAGTTAGTAATCCCTGAAAAAGTCTTAAGGTAGGATGAGGCAGGGCAGGGCAGAGTAGTTGTGGCACATGATTTGTGTTCCCAGGGGCAACAAGAGTAATTCCACTTCAGTTTGGAGATCCTTGTCTAAAGCCAGTACATTTTGCTCAATTGATCATTTTTTTTTTCTTTGGCTGAGTTAAGTAGCATTCTTTGCTCTTTCGGTAAAGAATCAATTCCTTGTCTCAGGAGCATTTGAAGCTTCTGGATGGAGGATTAGAATGATTGAAATCTATCTGTGACCCTGTGGAGTGACTCCAGGCAAGTTTCAGATGCCTCTCACCCTCTCCATCCAAAATGCCCAATGCAGTTAGGTTTCTTTTAAGATCAGCAATGACTATTGTTTTTCCCTCTATGCAGAAACTTGCTTCGAAAAGGAGTCTCTACTTTTTAAGTGCCAGACTAGGAGTCTCCTTATTGGACTATATTAGATCTTCCCTACAGCCCAATTTTGAATTATTATTTTTATTGCTTTCTTATTCTTTAACACTCAAGAATCTTTGGAAACATACAAGCCTGTGATGTAGTTCATGCTGTGAGCTAAGGGAGGTACAAGAAGTATGTCATTTCAGGTCCTCTGAGAAACAGATGCCAAGATGGAATTAGAGCATAAATGCACGGGGGAGAATGCATGTGAAGGATATAGGGTGTGGGAGCAGGAGTGGTGAGGACAGCCCTCAGGCAACAGTGCAGGCCTGGCACTTGCTAAAGGAGAGTGGAAAGGAAAGAGTTGGGTAGGAAGAATCCAGACTACAGCATAGCTCCAAGAAAGCCGCAGCCAGGCTTATGGGAAGCCCAAGAACAGAGGGATCGCCACTGGACAGGACTGGCCTGGCTGTAGTATATCTGTTGTGCCCAGGGAGGGGGAGGCCTCAATGTGAAGGCTGCAGGGAGCCCAAAGGATCCATAATGTGAGGCTGTCATCCTGCTACTCCTGGTAGCAGGTTCTCTCAAAGTGAGATCAAAGTGAGGCAGGGGGCGAGACTTTACTTTGGAGGCAGGGCTCAGATACTGCACCAAATTGGAGACTAACTAAAACAGGTCCTGGGCAGAAGCACCACCCTGTAAGACATGCCCATCAGTGTGCCATGTCAGTTTACCATTACCATGGCAACACCCAGAAGTTTCCACCCCTTTCCATGGCAATGACTTGACAACCTAGAAGTTACCACCTTTTTTCTAGAAATTTCTGCATAAACTACCCCTTAACTTGCATACAATTAAAAACAGGCATAAAAATGAGTGCAGAACTTCCTCTGAGCTTTTACTCTGGGCCCACTGCCTATAGGGTAGCCCAGCTCTGCAAGGAGCAGTACCTCTGCTGCTCCTGTGCACTGGCGCTTTCATCAAAGTTGCTGTTCAACACCATTGGCTTGCCCTTTAATTCTCTCCTGGGCAAAGCCAGAACCCTCCTGCGCTAAGCCCCGGTTTGGAGGTTCGCCTGTCCTGCATCAAAAGGTGCTTTCTTGTGACCACCACAATCAGCAGGAAGGTTTTCATGATTTCATAAATATGTGGTTATTTTTACTTATTTTTATACAATAAGAGGGAGGAGATTGGGGGTGTTCAAAGTTAGTCCTGGCTTTGTGGCTCCATCACTGTGCTGATTGTGATCTTAGGCAAGAAGCTAAACTTCCTTATCCATTTTGTTTGTTTGTTTGTTTGTTTGTTTGTTTAAGTCTTGCTTTGTCGCCCAGGCTAGAGTGCAGTGGTGTGATCTTGACTCACTGGAACCTCTGCCTCCCAGGTTCAAGTGATTCTCGTGCCTCAGCCTCCCAAGTAGCTGGGATTACAGGCACCCATCACCACTCTTATCTATTAATTGAAAACAGTGAAAATATCTCTCCTATGGAATTACTCCGAGAGTTTTGATAGAAGGTGTGCAAAGTGCTTAGCACAGTGTCAGGTACCTAGCAAGTATTTTTACTTTGGCATATATTATAAGAAGAGATCTGGGCTAACTATCCAATGATGATTACTTTGATTTGAGAGGGTCTTGTTTTTTGAAATGATATTGTTAAGGTGAGTCTGGTCAGTAGGCCAACTGAAATGCATATGTGGACAATGACCCCCAGCAGCACTCTCCCACTAACCCTGTGAGGTAGGTTTTATTATGTTTAGTTTACAGATGAGCCAACTGAGGCTCAGAAAGGTCTTGGTGATTTGGTGGAGCAAGTGATTCAGGAATGACCAGAGTATTGCATTGCATCCCCTTAGTTAATGATGGGCAAGTGACCCAGTAAGAACCAAGGAGATGTGGTGAGACTGGCCAGGGCAGCTGGGAAGATGTTGGGCTCTTTTACTAATGGTATTGGACCAGGGAGAATGTGAGGCTGGTGATGCTGAAGCTGTCTTACCTGCACAAAGGTAAGCCTCTTTGAGAATGTGGCAGAGGCAGGAATATTTGGCCTTGAATGGGTGAATCTAATAGCCATCCAAACCCTTTCTCCTATAACTGCTCTTTTTTATTTTTTAATTTATTTTTGTTTTATTTTATTTTTTAAAAAAATGTTTGTGGGTATATAGTAGGTGTATATATATATATATATATATATATATATATGGGGTAGATAAGATGTTTTGATACAGGCATCCAATGTGAAGTAAGCACATCATGGAGCTAACTACTCCTGAGGAGATTGCTAGTTGTTTCAAAATACAACTGTTTATCATGTGACTAACAGAACTCCTCAAGTTTTGGCTGGGCACATGGCTACCCAAGTACTACATTTCCCAGCCTCCCTTACAGCTGGTTGTGATCATGTGGTTATGTTCTGACCAATAGGATATGGGCAGAAGAGAAGTGATGAATGCAACTTATGCATTACATCCTTAAAAGAAAGCTTCTTGCCTTTCTCTTATACCGTCTCCCTTCTTGGCTAGGATATGACAACAACGGAGTGGCTGGTCAGACTGCAAGGAGAAGGCAGAACCATTTCACAATCTTGGGTATGGTTTGTTCTTTGACTGTTATATGAGGCAAAACCAAACCAAACCAACCAAACAAAAAACACTGCTTCTACTGCAGGGACCAAAAAAGCCTAAAAACATATTTTCTCAGCCTCCTCCATGGCTAAGGTGGCCTCATGGCATTGATGTATCCAATCAATTGGAAGCAGAGGTCAGCTGGGAACTTTGGGGACTGATTTACTTTTCTGGATTAAAAAAAAAAATCAGAAGCTAGCTAGCCTCTTCTTTCTGCCTTGAATGTCTAGAGCTGGACCTGTCCTCCTGTGACCCTGAAGACAGTAGAGCTGAAAGGAAGAGGCTGGGTTCTTGATGACATTATTGAGCTGCTGCATAGTAATGTCATCTATGCCTATTCTGGGCTACTTGTTGTATGAGAAAAATAAACCTCTCTCTGGACTTCTTATGTGAGAAAAACAAACCACACTTTGTTGAAGCCTCTGTTAGCTGAGTTTCATGTTATTGCAGCCCATGGTGTGTCAGAGAGCCCAGATGTTGATGATGTCATCTGGCCTTCTGAATACAGCTGTGCCTGAGACTAAACCCACACCCCTGAACTCTTCAGCTATTAGAGACGGTAAGATCTCTTTCTGCCTTTTTTTTTTTTTTTTTTTTTTTGAGATGGCGTCTCACTCTGTTGCCCAGGCTGGAGTGCAATGGCGCAATCTCCACTCACTGCAAGCTCTGCCTCCAGGGTTCACGCCATTCTCCTGCCTCAGCCTCCCAACTAGCTGGGACTACAGGTGCCCGCTACCACGCCCAGCTAATTATTTGTATTTTCAGTAGAGACGGGTTTTCACCGTGTTAGCTAGGATGGTCTTGATCTAGCTAACCTGGGTGACAGAGCAAGACTCTCTCTTAAGGGAAAAAAAAAAAAAAAAGGGTTAGAAGCTTTTACAGTTCCTTGTTTGGAAACCTGGGTCCTAGTGTCCCTTGCGCAGGATGCTCGTTTCTGACTTTTGTGGCCTGCCCTTGACACCACTCGAGCATTCGAGCATATGGATTTCAGTGGGTAGTGTGACTCAGTTTCCCATTCCCAAAACTCCAGAGCCACATTGCTGGGTCCCTTCACTCTGCTTTACTCTCCTCCCAAGACAGACGTAGCATGGGCCACGCGAATTCCAGGACATGGAATTCATCCATGTCCTGAACTAATCTGGTTGTTCTACCAAGTTACTCTTAAGTTCATGGGCCATCACCCCCTTGTACTTACTGATCTCCAAGGTTTTCATCTCTTCTGAGAATAGACCGTTGAGTCCAATCTTAGTACAGACCAGCATTAATAGGCAATTGCCACAGGGAGATAATACAGGAAGAAAAATGGCTAAAAATATACAGTGAATCACAGAAAATTATATCTCTTAAAACCTACAGTGTATTCCTATTGCCATAGCAACCCCTGGCTAGTAAAGACAGAGCTGATCTATCACAGGCTTTCCCCATTGCTCGGTTCTGCCGGAAGCACCTCCAGCCTGTGGTGAGTTCCAGCGAGGAGGGTGATGGGGACATCATACATCCAGGTTTTCTCTCCTCCATCCCTTCCAGTGGCATTTCTGTGGCAAGGAGACTTGAATTCTTTCTATACAACCCAGGTCATCTCCCGGCTCCTTTTCTGAGATGAAGGTGACTGTCTCTAACCTCTGACAACGTCTCCTGCGTCCTGCCGACACGACGTGAATGCCAGCGGCAGCAGTGCGCTGACTTCCAGGAGGGGGCAGTGGGGCTGGAGGACACGAGGAGGCTGTAGGTGCCAGACCGTCTGAACAAATGAGGAGAGGAGAGGAGAGGAGTTCTTTCTCCTTCTGTTCCTTTTCTTCCCTACTTCTCTCTCACCTTCCCACTTCCCTGACTCTCCTCTCTCCCCTGCTACTTCCTCAGTAGGTCCACTGTGAAAGGGACTGGCCACACATCGGGAGGGGGAGAAGAATGAGGAAGTCATGCCCTCACTTAGAAAACGAGTCTGATCTCTAGGAAGATTATAAAATGTATGTAAATAAACATTTTGTTATTTTGTTGGAACTCTAAAATTCCTTGGCATAGATGCTGTGCTTTCTCATAATGTTAAAAATTAGATTCTTGAATGCTATTTAAACATTCATAATTTGGAGAAATAGACGGGACCAGAGTTTTGGAGCATCCACCTTCAAAAACAGCCCTAGCTGGGGGGCAGTAACATGCACGTGTAGTCCCAGCTACTCAGGAGGCTGAGGTGGGAGGATTGCTTGAACCCAAGGGTTTGAGGCTGCAGTGAGCCATGATCACCTCTGTAAATAGCCACTGCACTCCAGCCTGGGCTATGGAGAGAGAGAGAGACCCTGTCTCATTTAAAAAAAAAAAAAAAAAAAAACGAAAGAAAGAAGCAGCAGCTAGAAGGAGCTCCCATTCAAATCTTGGACAATCTGAACTTTAAAAAAATAATAATAATTAGCCAGGCATGGTGGCTCATGCCTGTAATCCCAGCATTTTGGGAGGCCAAGGCAGATGGATCACCTGAGGTCAAGAGTTCGAGACCACTCTGGCCAACATGGCAAAACCCCATCTCTACTAAACATATAAAAATTAGCTGGGCATGGTGGTGAACACCTGTTATCCTAGCTACTCAGGAGGCTGAGACAGGAGAATTGCTTGAACCCAGGAGGCGGAGGCTGCAGTGAGCCAGGATCATGCCACTGCACTCCAGCCTGGGTGACAAGAGTGAGACTTCATCTAGAATAATAATAATAATAAATTGGATAAAATGTGAAACTCTAAGTCCATATTGATATAAACAAAAAAATAAATGGAGGAAAAGAAAAAGGCTTTCCTTAGAGTAAAATTCCAACTAACATAAGTATAAGAAATGATAAAATTAGAAAATTACCATTTGGCAAAGCTTATAGTCATTATTGATTCAGGCAAGAATTATCAAGGGATATTAAAAGTAGTGGGTAGAAGTTTGATGAGAAACAGTATATTTACACAATCTCAAAGTAGATCCTCACAAAACACCTATTGATTTCAAAGAGAAAAATAATGACTTTACAGTGGAGAGGCCTGATAGTCCCCACCTGAATCAAATAATCAACGTTAACATCGCAAGGGACAAATGGGACAGATTGATAGCATATATCTCATGATGTATGTGCACTGAAGGACATGATATCACCTCTGTGGTTTTCCTGCCAAAAAGGTACAACCAGAATCTAATTGTGAGGAAACATCAGACTAACTCAAAAGGAGGGACAGTTGATTAAATAAATGGCTTACATTCTTCAAAAATGTCAATGTCATGAAAGACAAAGCTGAAGAACTATTCTAATTGAAGAAACCTAAAAAGATATGACATTGTTAAGAGGTTGGATTGGAAGTTGGATCAAAACATTTTTTTCTTTTTTGTTATAAAGAACATTATTGGAATAACTGGTGAAATTTTATATCAGAAAGATGTATAGTTTAGATAATAGTGTTGTATCAATATTAATTTCCCGAGTTAGATAATGTATTAGAGTTATGAAAGAGAATATTCATGTTTTTTAGGAAATATACACTCAAGTATTTAGGGATAAAGGGGGATCTTATCTGCACCTTACTCTCAGTTGGTTCAGAAAACAGTCTATATAGGGAGGGAAAATCAGAAGCAGACAGGGTGAAAAGGCCACAGGAATTGTCTGTACTTTTTGTATTTTTCTCTGAAAAGTACTTTGTGCTTTTCTGTAAGTCTGAAATGATTTCAAAAGAAAAAGTTCCCCATCTGCAGACTCAAAAATCCTTTTCAGTGAATTTTCTTCCCAGTCCTTTCTTTCCCTCACTCTGATGGTGTGCCTTAGTATTTCCATCCTCACAGCTCCCTTTAAAAAGCAGAATTCTGCTGAATGTGGGAGTGTGAGGAAGGGGTGTGTGTTTGTGTGTGTGTAGGGTGTGTGTGGGGGGTGTGTGTGAATGCGTGAGTGTGTGTGGGTGTGTGGATGTGAGTGTGTATGTTATGTGAGTGTGTGAATTGTGTGTGATGTGTGAGTGTGTGTGTGGGGTGTGTGTGTAAATGTGTCAGTGTGTCTTGGGTGTGTGGGGGTGTGAGTGTGTGAGGATGCATGTGAATGTGTGTGTGGTGTGTGTGTATATGTGTGAGTGAATTGTGTGTGTGATGTGTGAGATGTGTGTGAATTGTGAGAGTGTGAATTTGCGATGTGAATTGTGAGAGTGTGAATCTGTGTGTGATGTCTGTGTGTGAGTTGTGTGTGATGTGTGTATGTTGTGTGTGAATGTGTGATGTGTATGTGTGAGTTGTGTGTGTGAATTGTGAGTGATGTGTGTGTGTGAGAGTTGTGAGTGTGTGTGTGTATGTAAAGTGCAACTACTCCCTCAGGATGTCACAGAGGCCAACCATAAAGCCGGAATAAAGTCAGCTGTTACAACGCCGAATAAGGCCAGTGAAGGAAGTCAGAAGCCCCTTGCTGATTCTTTTCAGGTTTCTGTGGACAGGAGGGCGTGGTCTCGGCGGGATGCACTGACCCAGCTCAGAGAGCTGAGAGCATGTGGGAAACAAGACCCAGTTCCTAGTCTGCATACTCGCCCTCTCTCACTGTCTCCTCCTCCCCTGCTCTCTTTCTCACTACTCCTCTCTCTTTCCTTTTCTGTCCTAGAGTCCCTTTGAATACTCTGGAACCAGGTGAAGGGGCCATTTTTTCTCTGGGTCAGACATCTCTCCACAGCAGGCGGACGCTCCTCCCTGGGGCCAGAGAGCAAGGTTCAGTATGCAGAGCCTGCTAACTTTGGGTTCAGACCCTGGCAGGGTGGGGTGGGGGCAGCCTTGTGAGGTCTAATGTCTCCTCCCCCTACATTTGGTCTGGCTTGTTTAGAACCTTGTATCCAGGTCCAAGGACTTGGTATAGAAGTCCCAAAGCACTTACCCTAATGCCTGCACAATGGTCATGGCATGAAAAGACTCCAAAGGCAGGTTTGCCAGATGCTGCATTAAAATTCATTCCCCTACTTTCTCTAATAGCCGTTCACTTTCATTCACTCATCTCACTATTGTGAGCTGCAGCGAAGCAGAAAGTGGTTCTGCTATTTTTAAATGATCCCAATGGAATGAAATAATGTCTTCATTCCTTCCCAGTGGTCTAGGGACAATCAAAGTGAAGACTAGGGGATGGGCAAGGTAGAACTTACCCTCTCTTGGAAGTGGGCATCTATCTGTCCGACTCAGCTTTTTAGAACACTGGCTTGTGCTTGGAGGGAAACAAAGAAGAAAAAAGATAGAGCCATTTTCAGTTCTGAAAAGATATTTGTCTCAATCCACCAACATCAGCCAGATACGAGTTATATAAATCAAATAGGCACAGAGCTTCAGGCTAGACTGTGAAAAAGAAAATTTAAATATTTAAGAGCCAGTCATGAAGGTACCAGGAAAGGGAGTAAAAAATAAATAACTAAAATTAAAATTAAAAAAAGAGCTGGTCAGCCCTTATCTAATCAGCTTGGAATGCATTTTCACTCCAAGACGCTAAGTCTAAGCCCTTTCATTTATTTTATTTTATTTATTTATTTAGCGACCAGGTCTTGTTCTGTTGTCCAGGCTGGAGTGCAGTGGCGTGATCATGGCTTACTGCGCTTACTGCAGCTTTGACCTCCTGGGCTCAAGTGATCCTCCTACCTCAGCCTCCCAAGTAGTTAGGACTGCAGGTGCACACCAGCACACCTGGCTAATATTTATTTATTTATTTATTTATTTATTTATTTATTTATTTTGTAGAGATGGAGTCTCACTATGTTGCCCAGGCTAGTCTCGAACTCCTGGCCTCAAGTGATCCTCCTGTCTTGGCCTCCCAAAGTGCTGGGATTACAGATGAGCCACTGAACTTTGCTAAGCCCTTTTAAAAGCCACATGCTATTCATTCCTGTGGAGAAGGTTGACCCCATGGCTGGGGCCAAAGTTGTGTATAGATTACAGAGGATCCAACTTTCTGCTCCTCATGTGGCCCATTTGCCCACATATTAACCTCCAAATGGCTTTGCTCCAGGGATACTGTGTACAAAATAGCATCTTTTGGCAATCAAATGGGAATCAGTCAACTAATAACTAGATATTAAATGTAGACCATACTCAGTGCTTGGATAACCCTGTAAGAAATACAATTAGCTCTGGCTGAGCGCGGTGGCTCCCGCCTGTAATCGCAGCACTTCAGGAGCCCAGAGGTGGGCGGATCACGAGGTCAGGAAATGGAGAGCATCCTGGCTAACACTGCGAAACCCTGTCTCTACTAAAAATACAAAAACAAAATTAGCAGGGCGTGGTGGTGGAAGCCTGTAGTCTTAGCTACTTGGGAGGCTGAGGCAGGATAATGGCGTGAAACTGGAAGGCGGAGCTTACAGTGAGCCGAGATGGCAGCACTGCACTCCAGCCTGGGTGACAGAGTGAGACTCTGTCTCAAAAAAAAAAAAAAGAAAAATAAGAAATAAAACTAGCTCTAAGATAGAAGTGGGTATGATGAAGAAACTCCCTGCACCATCACAATAACTGAGATCGGGATAGCCAAGGGCTCCTTCATCTGTGCTGATTCACTCAGACTTCTAGGGCCTAATGCTGTGGGAGGGATTTTAGTGTTTTTTTTCAAGGTTTCCATATGGCAAGATAGCATTAACTCTTAGATGGAAAATGCACCGTTTTCATAGGACAACCTATACCTTCTTTTCTTTTGCCAGTCTGAGGAAGCACATTAACACTTTCAGAGCCAATATTTATAATTTTAGCAGAAATGTTCTCACAAAGATCTCAAAACTCCTAAAACAGACTTGTGAAAGAATTACTATATTTAAGGAGTGGGAAATCTATAAGAAGCTCCATGGCAGAGGGAGGAGTTGAGCTGAGATGTCCAAGACCCAGAGCCTTTCTCCAGTATTGTGGGCGGTGGCTGTGGGTTGGGATGGGTGTCATTGTTGTGTTGTAGGGATGAGTTCTGCCAGGGATTCTATTTTCCACGTACCATCGTGGCAATGGTTTATTTTGGTGTATGCTCAGAACTTGGGTAAAATTATTGACTATAAATTGGCTTAAATCTCTCTTCTAGTCGGTTGAGTCCATACTTAGGACATAGTATTTTATGACGCCATTATATTCTATGTATCTCGATTATAGGAGAACACTATAATCCTATTGTATTCACCATATTCACTGTAGTGAGTTAAAGAAGGTTTAAAATTCTTTGCCTCTCTTACTATCAAGAAGTGTGGTCTGTTTTCTTTGAAAGAGACCAACTCTGACACTGGTTTGACAAATAGAATACACTGGAGGCCAAACACAGTGGCTCACACCTGTAATCCCAGCACTTTGGGAGGCCAAGGCAGGTGGATCACTTGAGCCTAGGAGTTTGAGACCAGCCTGGCCAACATGGTGAAACCTTGTCTCTACAAACAAATTTTAAAAATTAACTGGGCATGGTGGCACATGCCTATAATCCCAGATACTTGGGAAGCTGAGGCAGGAGGATTGCTTGAGTTCAGGAGGTTGAGGCTGCAGTAACACTGTGTAACTTCTAAGGCTGGGCCCTAAGATATCCATACCTTCCAATTTTGTCCCACTTGGGAGCAGTTGCCATATAAGAAATCTGGTTACCCTGAAACTTCTATATCATGAGGAAGCTCAACCTTACCATTTGGAGAGAGGGGCCAAGTGGAGAAGTGCTGAGGTGCCAGACACGTAAGTGAAATTTTCTTAGATCTTTCTGTCTAGCCACTAGGTAAATGAAGTCTAGTAAATGATCTCAGCCAGTGGCATGAGGAACAGAATAACCACCCAACAAAGCCCTGTCCAAATTGCTGACTCACAGAAACATAAGCAAACATGATGATTGGTTCAAGCCAGTAAGTTTTGGGGCAATTTGTTGTCTAGTATAACAGAAATGTATAGAATCAAAGTTGATGGAATTAGTGACCCACCCACCCCCATTACACAGCAACAACAGGATCCAGATGGATAAAGCTTCTTTATAGTCATTCAAATAGCAAAAACCCTACTGAGCTGAGAGCAGAGCCCAGAAAAATCCCCAAATTCCAGATGTGGTCTACACGATATTAGACGGAGATATTTTTCTGAAAGCAACTATTTTCCCTCATACTGCTTTTCTGTAGTATGTTGCATTTTTCTTTTTTATTTTATTTATTTAATTTTTGGTTTTGTTTTGTTTTGAGATAGGGTCCCACTCTGTGCCACAGGCTGGAATACAGTAGGGTAATCTTGGCTTACTGTAGCCTCAACCTCCTGGGCTCGAGCCATCCTCTGTGTCAGCCTCCCTAGTAGCTGGAACCACAGATGTGTTCCACCATGCCTGGTAAATTTTTGTATTTTTTGTAGAGACAGGGTTTTGCCATGTTGCCCAGGATGGTCTCAAACTCCTGGGCTTAAGTGATCCACCCACCTCGGCCTCCCAAAGTGCTAGGATTACAGGCGTGAGCTACCACGCCTGGCAGCTGCGTCTTTCCCACACTGGTCATTATACCTCCCTACTGTAACCCCATTCATTTATTTTATTTTTAAAAGAGTCCACGGAATATCATAATAGTAACGTGTAAACAATGTAGCTACCCAATAGTAGGAAAAAGGATAATTTATAGCACATCCACTAAAAAAAACCAACTTGAATTTCTTAAATTTAATGCTACAGAAGGGTATCTATGGGCATTGAGAGATATTCCAATATATGTTATGAAACAGTGTTATCCCACTTTAAAAAGTCTTACATACAGTATTCGTATATCACTAGAAGAGGATGTGATGATTTGCAACAAGGTAGAGAAGGATATGGGGACTCTGCATGCTCTTATTTGAGTTTCCTGAAATAAGCATGTTGTAACATGCTTTTGTAATATGATGAAATGGTGAGAAAAGTGCTATTTAGGAGGTAGAAGTAGTGATGGGATGGAGTAAGTCTTTTCCAGGGAAGGGGAATGAGGCTGAAGCGTTGTGACTCAGAGAGAAACACCTGCGGTGTCTGAAGGCCCCCGTTTGCTATTTGCCCTCCTGTGCACAGAATCTGTGACAGGCAGCCTGCCCAATGACATGACCTCTGTTAACGGCAGCCGAAGTCTGGGCTCATGTAGATTCTTAAGGGGAATAGGAATCAGAGTCAGAACTGTGGTTATTAGGTGAGTGGCCTTGTCAGAACTTTATCACCAAGTAGTGTTTATTAAGCACTCTCTTGCTTTAATGAGTCAGGAAATAGGGTTCTCATTCCCTTTATCATTCACAGTTGTGTTTCTCAGCAAGTGCAGGGCTCCCTTCCTAAGACGGTCCAGGACCCTTTCTCCTGAAGCCGTATTACTAGGCAGAGTGCTAGGGATGGAAAGTGTTGATTCAACTACAGAGCATCAAGTGAATGTCTCATTGCTCTCAGGGACCTTTTTTTCTGGCTCTCACTTCTTCTCCCTGCATCCTACCAGAAAATACAATAGTCAAATCTGTGTACAGTGAAAATCTGTTGTCCAGTATCTCCTTTCCCCTTCTGTTGGAAACATCACTTTGCTTTCTTTTTGGGGAACCACCTCCCCTCGTTCTGTTCATGTGGCTACAGCTGGAATGAGCTGGAATGATTCATCACCTGGCTCCAGACAGCGGGCATGTGACTCAGGCTTGGCATATTCCAGTCTCCTGGCCTTGGGAGAAAGGGCCACAGACAGGCACATGACCCAAGTCAGGCCATGGAGACTCATTTCTGGGACTCTTGCTGAAACTATGGAGAGAATGGTGGACTGTTTCTATGTGGATTGCTAAGCTGGTAGTTTGCAAGCCCAGAGCTGCTTGTGGCCATCTTTGCCACTTCATAGGGTAAGTCTGCTTCATAGGTTAAAGTCCGAGCAGGCTTAACGTACAACATGGCAAAGATGGGGACAGGGAAGCACAAAGGGATGCCTTCTAAGGATTTGGTGTCCTTAGAAGGCCATAAAGGAAACACAAAGGAAAGCAGAGCTGAGAGAAGGAGAGAATCAGATTTTTAAATGTTATCTTTTGAGAACCCAGCTCCAGCCACTCCAGAATTTACTCCTGGATCGTTTAGTTGCATGAGCTAAGAAAATCCATTTTACCCCCTCTTAAGACAGTTTGAGTTGGATTTCTCTCACACAAAGGTAGAAGAAGGTGGGACTTGAGTGAAGCCTGTAAGATTGGGTTTTACTTTTGCTTTATAATGACTTTACAGCTTTTGAAGAAAATTCACACATAGTCACATTTGAGCCTCACCACAACCTTACAAAGTCAGCAGAGTCTCTATTACCACTTCCATTTTGCAGAAGAGGAAACTGAAACTCAGAGAAGTTAGATGATGTGTGCGGAGCTGGGGATCAATGGAGGTGGGGCACAAATCCAAGCTCTTTCCACTACACAGAGAAGCTGCTGGAGCTAAATCAGATTTGAGTCGGCACAGAGACTGCAGAGTGGGATTTTGGGAACATATATATGCCTCAGTGACAGAGACTATTTCTGCTCTTTTCCCATGATCGCCTAATACAGCACACTAAATGCACAATAACAACAACAATAACTAATATCTACTGTTTGTGCCCAGCATTGTGTTAAGTAAACATTTTAATGAATTCCCCATATCCTTTTGCTTTTTCCAATATTCATACAAAGAAGGCATTATTACTATCACTACCATTTAACGAAGTAAGATGAAATAACTAAAATGCAGAAAAGTGAAGCCACTTGCTCTAAGTGACACGATGAGTAAGTGGCTCAACAGGGATTGGAATCCAGATCTGACCCCAAAGAATTCCCCAAGTCTAACAATAAACTGAATAATAAATAGAAACACTATTGATTTTTGTGTGTTGATTTTGTATCATGTGACTTTACTGTATTCATGTATTCTAACAGTTTTGGGATAGAATCGTTAGGGTTTTCTATATATAAGATCATGTCATCAGCAAACAGTAACAATTTCACTTTTTCCTTTCGAAATGATTTGGTGTCTTTTATTTATTTTTTTCTTGCCTAATTGCTCTGGCAAGGACTTCTAATACTAAGCTGTGAAGGCATTCAGGAAATGCCACCCCAAGATGTGCCGCTGTGGTGCGCTGGTGACTTTGCACTGAGGGCACTTAAGAAACAGCAGATGCAGGCAGGCTTTCTCTGAGCCCCTTTATCTGCCTAAAGATGGATCCTCTAAAAGGAACTCAATTTTTATGAATCCCCTCCCTAGAAATCTTATCAATCAGGGAAGATTAACTTGGTTCACAGGAGGTGAGACTGGAGGTTAACACCAACTCAGAGATTGTTACCTCTTCTTCTGATGGCTGCTCCAGACAACTTTTATTAGCCGAGACTGTTTATCCAGATAAGACAGCCTTTGTTCACTACAAATTTCCTCCCTTCACTCTCTCATAACTTGTGTCCCCGCCTCCCCTGAGAAGCTTGAGCTCCTATTCCTTTCTGTAGCTTAGGAAGCTATATAGACTTCAATTGTCTGACCATTCTTCAAGTCTCTTATTCTGTGGGACACCCTTGCATATGTCCATCATTGAATATGGTTTTTCTCCTGTCAATCTGTCTTATGTCCATTTAATTTGTAGCCTAGCTGAGGAACTTAGAAGGGTGGAGGTTTTTCACTCCCCTACAGTTGAATAGAAGTGGCAAGAGTGCACATCTTTGTCTTGTTACAGATCTTACAGGAAAGGCTTTCAATTTTTCACTGTTGAGTATAATGATAGCTATGGGTTTAATGTATATCTTGTTGAGGTTCATTTCTTCTATACCTAATTTATTGAGAGTTTTCATCATGAAAGCATGTTGAATTTTGTCAAATATGTTTTCCACATCTATTGAGATGATCAAATGGTTTTTATCCTTCATTCTGTTAATGTGATATATCACATTTACTGATTTGTATATGTTGAACTATCTTGCATCCCTGGGATAAATCCCACTTGATCATGGTGAATAATTCTTTTAATGTGTTGTTGAATTTGGTTTGCTAGTGTTTTTTGTTTGTTTTTGTGTGTGTGTTTTTGTTTTGTTTTGTAGACGGAGTCTCGCTCTCCGGCCTAGGCTGGAGTGCAGTGGCATGATCTCAGCTCACTGCAACCTCTGCCTCCTGGGTTCATGCAATTCTCCTGCCTCAGCGTCCCAAGTAGCTGGGATTACACGTGCCCGCCACCATGCCCGGCTAATTTTTGTATTTTTAGTGGAGACGGGATTTTGCCATGTTGGCCTGGCTGGTCTCAAACTCCTGACCTCAAGTTATCCACCTGCCTCAACCTCCCAAAGTGCTGAGATTACAGGTGTGAGGCACTGCGCCTAGCTGCTAGTGTTTTGTTAAGGGTTTTTCATCTATGTTCATTAAGGATATTGGCCTATAGTTTTCTTTTCTTGTTATGTCCTTGTCTGGCTTTGATATCAGGGTGATACTGGCCTCATAAAAAGAGCTTGGAATTATTTCCTCCTCTTCTAGTTTTTTTGGAAGAGTTCATGAACTGCACCTTAGCAATAAATATATTGACACTGTCAACAACTCCTGGTTGGCCTTTTGGTCTTTCAGTTGGGCTGGGAAGATGTGGTTCTAGATTTTTCTTTTTAATGATACTTCTCCCCTCCTGATTAAGGGGCATGTGTCTCTAAAAACTGCACAAAGGACATAGTCCCTTCAGGTGCTCCGCCTTCTCAAGCTGGCTCTGCCTAACTGGCCTAGACAGCAGCAAAGTCCCCAGATGCTTCCATGTGACTTGTGTGACCCCCTCGCTTCCAGTGTTTTGCCTCCTGCTGGTGCTCAGAAGCTCAGAGCGGTATTAAAGGGGCAACAGGAAAGTAAAGTCCCAGCAAGAGTGAGAGCCTTCACCCTCAAATCCTCAGAAGGCATCCCTCTTTGGTTCCCTGCCCCTACCCCCACTTGCTCCATCTACACCCTGTAAGGAAGCAACTCCAGCTCCTAATGTATTTATTTTATACAGTGCTGCCCTTGGTGTTAAAATCACCTCAGGGCACAGAGCACACAATTTTAAAACAATTAAAAGATATAAAGCAGAGCCTTGGCAATGATGGGCAGTTTTTTAAAATCAGCAATAAAATGCCAGTTTGAGGCTCACCCCAGGGCTCTGAAGATCCTCCAAGGGGGCTCTGTTGACGGGAGAGGCAGGGAGTGATTTTCCTACAGCCTCTGCTTGAGCTGTTTGCTCACGAAGCTGCCTCTCTACTCACTTTCCTTCACACTCCCCTGTCTGAGTCTTTATGACTCAGCTTGAGGCCAGAGTCAACTCATTTATTTTCTTCCTGTACCTGGCTGTTGGGGCTGGTGGGGGGTCCGTGGTCTCTGGCAAGGGCAGAGTGGCGGGCCTGCTTTAAGAGCCTGGCGTGGGGGACCAGCATGGCAGCTAGTGTGTCACTGCCTGGGCCTTGCCAGTAGCTAGAAACCAAATAATAATATTGATAATGTCAATAATAATAATAATATGCTGAGAGCTAATCTTTTTTTTTTTTTTTTTTTTGAGACGGAGTCTTGCTCTGTCGCCCAGGCTGGAGTGCAGTGGCCAGATCTCAGCTCACTGCAAGCTCCGCCTCCCAGGTCTACGCCATTCTCCTGCCTCAGCCTCCCGAGTAGCTGGGACTACAGGCGCCCACCACCTCGCCCGGCTAGTGTTTTGTATTTTTTTAGTAGAGACGGGGTTTCACCGTGTTAGCCAGGCTGGTCTCGATCTCCTGACCTTCTGATCCGCCCGTCTCGGCCTCCCAAAGTGCTGGGATTACAGGCTTGAGCCACCGCGCCCGGCTGCTAATCTTGACTGAGGCTTCTGTTCTGTGAGGGGGGTATCTTGGCTCATCATTAAGGATTCTCCAGTTTTTAAAGATGTGTGGTTAGAATCAGAGGGAAAGATACAAGTCCAAAGCAACCATGTTAACCAGATTGGAAGAGAATTTGAGAAAAGAAAAGTACCATGTTGAAGTCATTTTAGCTTGAAGGAAGGTCAAGGCGCAGCTGGGGCTCCAGCCACTAGTAACAGAGATACTGCTCATGGCAGATAGGTTTACCTAAAGCATGAGTGATGAACTAAGGCTGGAATGATCCCAGCTATAATTCCCAGCTTCAGTGTCTGCATGACCTTGGGCAAGTTACTTTACTTCCCTGGACTTTATTTATTTATTTTTGAGACAGGGTCTTACTCTGTCACCCAGGTTACAGGGCAGTGGCATGATAATAGCTCACTGCAACCTCGACCTATCAGGTTCAAGCAGTCCTCTCACCTCAGCCTCCTGAGCAGCTGGGACTATAGGCAGATGCCACCATGCCAGGCTAAGTTTTCAGTTTTTTGTAGAGATGGGAGTCTCACTATGTTGCCCAGGCTGTTCTCCAACTCCTGAGCTCTAGCAATCCTCCTGCCTCGGCCTCCCAAGGCACTGGGATTTCAGGTGTGAAGCACCATGCTGGCTAGTTCCCTGGAGTTTAGTCTTCCCTACTAGTCAAACAAAAGGACTGGTCTAGATAATCCCTTTATAAATGAATTTCTAATTCTCAGAACTCAAACAGTCATTGCCAAATATTTATTGACCATCTTCTCTCTGCCAGGCACCTGGAGGGATGTCTCAGGAGAAGAAACATTTTCTAATCGCTCAGTATCACACAGGTTTCTCTCCAGAGACCTCAGCACACCACCTCTCCAAGGGGAGAGAGGAGAGGCATCCTTCAGCTCATTTATGCCTGTATCGGTCGCTGCTGCCTCACCCTCAATGTCGGTGGTTGCCATCCGGTACCTGTTCCATCTGATTCCCATGCAACTACGTTCTGGAATTCCCTGAGCACTACTCCACCTGAAGAACAGCCCGTCTCTCTCTGGACAGTAATGAGGTTTCCTTTCCAGTCTCACACTGGCCTTCCATCCTTCATCCCGCCGAACATCCCCTGGCTACATTCATTTCTCTGTATGCCCGGGTTTATTCAGCTGTGTTCTCCTCTGCTTTGCGGGTGATCTGTTGCAGGAGACTGTCACAGCCCAGTTGGAATTCACTCTATCTTTCCCTCTGCCCTATTCGCTGAGCAAACATGACATGTGCAGTAGGCATTTCAGCAGTGGAAATTCTCTGACCCCCTTTGCTCTTGCCTAAAACAGAAACCTCAGTGGCTTTGCAGAAAATATTCCACAATCTCCTGCAACCTAAATTTGATAGCTATTTGTTGAATACATGTGATATACCTCTTGCTGTTGTGCCCTCAAGAAGCTTATGATGCTGTTGGTGAAATAAAACAGACACATGTAAAACAATTTGAAAACAGCAAAGCACAGTATACCATCAGTGTTATCATTAGGTGCCAAAATGGGTGATACTAAAATACCGTCATTAACACTAGTTATAGAACTGACACACACTGAGTACCCAGGCACATCTCATTTCAACCTCATGACAAGCCCATGAGATGGGCATTATTATCCCCATTTTATGCATCAACAAACTGAGTCACAGAGAATTTAATTGGCCTAAGGTCTCTTGGGTGGTAAGACAACCCAGCTCTGTCCAACTCCAAAGTGTGTGCACTCTCAGTTCTACTCTGTGCTCAACCACTGCTCTGCTTAGCTCCGTAAAGTTGGAGTCTAGATGTTTGGCTTTTGGCTGTGTTCCAGAGCCATTTTCCCAGTGCTTAACAAAGGAAGGGCTCAATTAAATATATGTGTGTGTGTGTGTGTGTGTGTGTGTGTGTGTATGTATTTGCGTGCTGCACCTCTTATAGACAGAAAGATCTATAGGAAAAGCCAGACCAGCTAGATCAAGTGGTCTGCTTTCTACAGTCAGACGTGGGAACAAATGTTGAGAAGTTTGGAGGATTATGAAGTCCAAATTTGACCATCCCAGTAGTTGGTGGTGATGGTGTGGGGTTGGGGTTTGATGATAAAGAGTGGAGAAAGGGAAAAGGAAAGTAACACACAACACACATACACATGTGCATGAAACATCATCAACAACAACAACAAAGCAAACCCCACATACCACAACTCTGCTTCTCTTTTTGAGGTTCTAAATCCAGTTCTTCTCCCTGGCGTGTTCCTGCCCTGCACACAGCTCACCTGCCTTGGTGGGACCTGCCTGCTTTTATGCTGCTTATGTCTGAATCACAAAACTGTGAGCCCCTGGAGAGTGGGGCAGGCTTAACCCTATTTTTTTAATCCCCTGAGATGGGTTAATCCTTTGCAGGCTATATTTGTTAAAATGAATTGAAATCAGGAAGTGTAAGACTTTTTTTTTTTGAAGGCTTTGTTTCTCTTTCCTGTCTGATGCTTTTTGGGAAGTAGCAATGCTATAGGAAGGAAGAACAGCAGAGGAGCTCCTCTATAGTTACAAGGGGAGATGAAGCCTTGGATCTAATCTGTCCCACATTAGATTCCCATTTGTAGAAGCAAAAAAGGGAAAGGAATGAAGCTACATCTCCCTCATCAAGATAGCCTGGAGGGTCTGCCTCAAAGAGGATTGAGGGGGAAATGTTCAATTTTACTGCTTTGTTCTGCTGGGTCCTTCTCCCCAGGACACTGTTTAGTGCACCGAGTGAAGTAGAAAATGAAGAGCAGGTGAGCAATCAGCTGTGAAAAGCTTTAATGGGCCCGGCACCCCTTTGGGAATGAAGCTTGGCTCTTGCTAGTGCTGGGGACCAACATCTCTTTCAGTTCAGTAGGCTTTGTTTTTGTAATGGGAATTGGACTCCCTCAGGTGGCCCCGGGATGGAGGAATATGACTGTGCTCAGCAGCAGTGGTGCTGCAGCATCTTCTAAAGGGAACCGAGGCCACTGTCCCCAAAGGGGCCTCCTGGCTCACTGGGAGGACTTTGGAAATCTCAAACCTCCTGGGTCGGGAGGAGAGCAGATCATGAGACCCCGTGAGCAGCATGATGCTGTGATTACCTGGGGCTTCCTAGCAAAGGCACTGGGACAGGTCCTGGAGTGAAGGGGACTGAGAGCTGGAATGGATTCAGACCCAAAGGGGTTGGAACCGCCACACTTCTTGTGGGAGTGAGGAAGTGGGCCAGCCTCTTTTAAGCTCCCTGGGGTGTTCTATAAAGAATAGGGCCCCAGATTTGGCTGAGAGGGTGGGAAGGGATGTCCTTCTGGTAACACCGATGAGAAGAAGTAAGAAACAGTTATCTGTGCTTATGCTATACCAGACCCTGTGCCGAATACTTTATTTATTATGATGTGAGAGCTAACCTTCACTCCCTAACACTCACAAAAATTTAGTCTTTGTCCAATTAGTTTCTTCCTCTGTCTTGCCCTCTAAGGGTTTTCCTGGGTCTGTGCTTTTAAAAAAGGCGTAGCATCAGGGGAATGGATATCGCAAGGTTGGGGAAGCAGAAAGCTTCTTGCTAGGGCAGCTCTGAAGGTCTCCTCCATTATGGAGAACGCTGACAGTGAGCAAAGTGTAGGTAAAAATGTAAAAATGATGTGAGAGAAACTTAGTGAGCTAAGTTGATGTACATAACAAATATGGGATGGGGAGGAGTGAAAAGCAGTACAAACATTTGTGGATCCGGTATTGGGTAGGGTTGCCAGATAAAATGTGGGACACCAGTGAAATTTGAAGTTCAGATAAACAACAAAGGATGGTTTAGTATAAGCATGTAGTTTTTAGTGTAAGTATGTCCCAAATATTGCATGGGACATATTTATACTAAAAAATATTCATTGTGTAACTGAAATTTAATTTTATTTATTTTTATTATTATTTTTTCTGAGATGGAGTCTCATTCTGTCACCCAGACTGGAGTGCAATGGTGCTATCTCAGCTCACTGCAACCTCTGCCTCCCGGGTTCAAATAATTCTCCTGCCTTAGCCTCCCGAGTAGCTGGGATTTCAGGTGCCCGCCACAGCGCCTAGCTAATTTTTGTATTTTTAGTGGAGACAGAGTTTCACCATGTTGGCCAGGCTGGCCTTGAACTCCTGACCTCATGATCCACCCGCCTCGGCTTCCCAAAGTGCTGGGATTACATGCGTGAGCCACTGCCTGGCCGGAATTTTAATTTAATGGGGCATCCTTTTTTGTTGTTTGGTTTATTTTATTTTGGTTTTGCTAAATCTGTCAAGTCTAGTGGTGAGGAGAGTTTTCTAGAGTTGAGATTCTGGAGCAGATGGTGGGTGGAAGTAGGGCAATTGGGCAGAAGAGAGATTTTAAGAAACGTTGCTGTGGATTGTACATTGGATCCCCTTCTTATGTTATTTGAGAGACACTAGTACTCTTAGAAAACTTTATAAATTATGTTTGGTTTTAGAACTGTATTCCTCTAATGTAACTCTGTGCAGAGAGTGGGTGATGTGAGATCCTGGCTTATGTCTGGTTTACATTATATATGGTAGGTGGCATTATTCTTGCCTTACAAATGAGGAAGTTGAGACTCAGAGAGGTTAAATAACTTGCTGAGGATCACACAGTGGAGCTGCATTTCAAGTATAAGTTCATTTGACCTCCTATGTTCTGAAGCCAAAAGAACCCGCTTCAAACCAAATTTCTGCTGCCCAACTAAATGCCACTGGGATATACATTTTTAAAAGTACTTGAGGCCGGGCCTGGTGACTCATGCCTGTAGTCCCAGCACTTTGGGAGGCCAAGGGGGGCAGATCACCTAAGGTCAGGAGTTGGAGAAAAGCCTGGCCAACATGGTGAAACCTCATCTCTGCTAAAAATACAAAAATTAGCTGGGTGTGGTGGTGGGCACCTATAATACCAGCTACTAGGGAGGCTGAGGCAGGAGAATGACTTGAATCTGGGAGGCAGAGGTTGCAGTGAGCCAAAATCGTACCATTGCACTCCAGTCTGGGCAACAGAGTGAGACTCTGTCTCAAAAAAAAAAAAAAAAAAAAAAGAAAAAAAAAAGTACTTGAATATAACATGATTAATGCATCTAGAATAGACTAATTGATTTTTAGTATTCTCTTTTCAGTTGAAGAAACAGATTTCTGGAGAAGATAAGGGTCACAGAGGTAGGAAGGTAGTAGAGAGCCAAGACTAGAACCCAGACCCGTGCGGCAGAAAATAGGGATTGAAAGCTCCAGGGGAAAGCTGCGAAAACTGGTCAAGTTGACTGCCCCTTTATTGTCAGTCTCTTCTCTCCTCAAATTCACCTCCCTACCCTCTTCCACGTCCCTCTCTTTCCAAGCATTGGGCCACATTCCATTTCCACATGTTCCTCCTCTAAGCCAACTGTCATAATCTCTGCAAGGTGTTAGCTGATAACAGTCTGTGGAAGGATTGTAAAATGTTAGCCCAGTGGAGGATAGGATATGAAAGGCTGTAGAAGTCTAAAAGCAAATGTGTGCTAAGACACATATTGCAGGTGACAGAGGGCCTGGCCACCAGGCAGCCTTGCAAGATGGCATGCACCTTGGAGCATTCACTGTGGCCCAGTGTCTGGTCTGTCCCCAGCCTTGCAAGTGCAGTTACTGCATCTTCTCATGCCTCAAATTTGACTGGATGCAGGGATGATGATTTGTAGTAGTGAAGCTCAAAGAGAGAAATGCAAACAAAAACCCCAATTTACTAATATATGATAAGACATGGGCTGGGTACGGCGACTCACGCCTGTAATCCTAGCACTTTGGGAGGCTGAGGTGGGTGGATCATCTGAGGTCAGGAGTTCAAGACCAGCCTGGCTAACATGGTGAAACCCTGTCTCCATTAAAAATACAAAAATTAGCCGGGCATAGTGCCGGGCGCCTGTAATCCCAGCTACTTGGGAGGCTGAGGCAGGAGAATTGTTTGAACCTGGGAGCCTGGGAGACGGAGGTTGCAGTGAGCCAAGATGGCACCACTGCACTCCAGCCTGGGTGACAGAGCCAGACTCCGTCTCAAAAAAAAAAAAAAAAAAAAAAAGACACAAACTAGCTAAGCTGACTTTAGCTTGACCAGATCTTTCCTCTCAAGGGATAAGAAGATACCTGGGGAATCAATGTATTGGCTGGTTTTTCAGGGCTCCTGGAATCAGTGCAGGTGGAGTTAGACGGGAAGACCAGAGTTTATTCACACTGAGCTCTAAGATCTGGGGCTGTCACTTCATGATGGACTACCTGCTGCAATGACTAGACACGTGCCCCCATTAATCTAAGCATGCTGTCTTCTGGGTAGTGCTAGGATATGGCAGATATCAGACTAGGAAATAAATGTCACACTCAAAAGGGGGTAGTCATTGCAGAATTTAAGGAAAGGATTCCTTTCCAACATATCTCAAAACCAGTAAGGGATGGTGAAGCACCCCTAATCTAGCAACCGTGGGAGTCATCCCTACCTCAAGGGCAAAAGGAGGAAGGAGTGGCCAGGACCTGGAGGGAACTGTAGTTGCAGCTCCAAGGGCGGACATTTCTCCAGGATCATCCCCCTTGATAAATATAGCCACTGCAGAACAGGCTAGCAGGGAGGGAACCTGGGGAAGAAATCCCCTGGCTTTTCTCTCCTCCTGTCCCCTGATCCTGTTTGTGCCTCCCACTGGCTGGACGCAGCTGGAACCCAGAGGGCCAGCTGATGGTCTGTAGAGGCCAGTCTCTTAGATCACAGAGCAGGGTGGAGAAGGTGAGAGCGGAGGCAGAGGGGCAGGCAGAGATATCTGGTACATGGGACTGCAGGCATCATACCTCCTCTTTCCTAGGCCTCCTCGCCGGATGGCTTTGCTTCTGTTTAAGACATTCCAGAATAATTCCTTCAATCTGGCTAAATGGGGATCTTCCTAGCCTGGGGGCTATTCTCTTTCTTCAAGGTGACTCTAAGTATCTCTCTTTTGATCAGTTAAATGATGTATTCATTAATGTAATTTTATAATCTTTTTTTTTTTTTTGAGATGGGGTCTTACTCTGTTGTCCAGGCTAGAGTGCAGTGGTGCGATCTCAGCTCACTGCAACCCCCACCTCCCTGGTTCAAGCGATTCTCCCGCCTTAGCCTCCCGAGTAGCTGGGATTACAGGCACGTGCCACCACACCCATCTAATTTTTATGTTTTTCATAGAGATGGGGTTTCACCATGTTGGCCAGGATGGTCTCGATCTCCTGATCTCGTGATCCCCCCATTTCAGCCTCCCAAAGTGCTGGGATTACAGGTATGAGCCATTGTGCCTGGCCATTTTCCTTCCTTTCTCATGGTTTGTAGGTCCAGGATCAGGACACCTCACAGAGGCCTCCTCAGGCTAGCCTAATTCAGCCTCATTGAATGGAAGAATTAAAAGAGGGGAACTCCAGGGCAGGCCAGGGCTCTCTGTCAAATACTGTCTTAGCACCAGCTTTACCAAGCACATTTGTGTTTTAAAAAGGACTCTTAAAAATACAAAATTTAATACCCAAAGAAATGTCTCTCAAATGGCAAAATTTCAGTTTAGTAGTGGGGAGGTGTGAAGGGCTGACTAATGACCCCCAACCCCAAGATGTCCACATCTTAATCCCCAGAACCTGTGTGAATATGTTACCTTACAGGAAATAGGGACTTTGCAGATATGCTTACATTAAGGCTCTGGAGCAGTGGAGATTAAGGACCTTGAGCCCACCTGGGTAGGCTCAATGTAATCATAAGGATCCTTATTAGAGTGAGACAGGAGGTCAGAAGGACAGAAACAAGGTGTATGACAGAAGCAGATGCTGGGCTGGCACAATATGAAGATGTGAAGAGCCAATGAGTCAAGTAATTCAGGAGGCCTCTAAAAGCTGGAAAAGGCAAGAAAACGATTCTCTCCTGGAGCCTCCAAGAGGAAGGCAGCTTTTGATTTCAGTCCTGTAAGACCCATCTCAGATGATACAGTTGGGCTCTGTGTCCCCATTCAAATCTCACCTTGAATTGTGATAATCCCCACATGCCAAGGGTGGGGCCAAGTGGACATAATTGAATCATGGGGGCAGTTTCCTCCATACTGTTCTCCTGATAGTGAGTTCTCATGAGATCTGATGGTTTTATAAGGAGTTTTCCCCCTTCACTCGGTTCTCATTCTTCTCCTTCCGGCTGCCATGTGAAGAAGTGTTGTAGAACTTTCTCCTTAGGGTTCTTGTCACATGACCGGAAAAGATTAGGCTCCCACTAATCTTCACACTTTGAAAGGTGAGAAAAATGGAATTTATTGGGCAAAAAGAAAAAAAAAGGAAAAACAATGCAGCAAAGCGGGGGGGGGGGTTCCCGTTAACAGGCCTTCATCTCATAGATTGAATTCCAGGTTACCACCCAGGAACAGGAGAAGCCAGACTCCTCTCCCCTGCAAAGGGTGCAAACTTCTCACAGCTCCACACCATTCTCCCAGTGCACAGGCTGGTTGGAGGTTCTCCAGGGACCCCTCTATACTTGGCTGTCTCAGAAGGATGTATTTGCTTCTAGTTCTATCATGATTGTAAGTTTCCTGAGGCCTCCCCAGCCATGCTTAACTGTGAGTCAATTAAACCTCTACTTTCCTTTATAAATTACCCAGTCTCAGGTATGTCTTTATTAGCAGCATGAGAACAGACTAATACTTTGGACTTCCAACCTCTAGAACTGTGAAGAGAATAAATTTGGGTTGTTGAAGACACTAAATTTCAGGCAATTTGTAATGGCAGCTAAACAGAGGATTTTCTTGGAGTAGAGGCTCCTTTCCAGCATCCTTTGGTCACAGAAGATAGAGGCTACATTTTTAGACCTCCTTAGGATGGCTCTTTTTTTTTTGCCAGCCAATTTTGGGTATCTAGACAAATATCAGTGGACTGCAATTCTAAGCACAAAAGCTACCCTTGTAATCTGCCTAATGACACACAGAATGTATGCCAAAGTGGGTTTCTGCATGGCTAAGCATGTTCCCAGACTTTGTCCTTCACTGCTTATCAGGCCAGGGATGGCTGAGGCCCTCCCATCCCCAAGAATTCTGCATTCTCAGAAAGGCAAGTGAGAAAGGCAGGCAGAGCACTGAGGAGGCTTCTCCAGGCAGGGACGGGTGGTGAAAAAATTAAGGAGACAAAGGACCCATTTCCTCCTGGTACTCCATTGCAAAAATAACCTAAAGAAAGGGTTTTGAAACTTCTTTGGACTGGAACACTGGGGAAAAAAATCTACTGCATGAACTTCATGTCATTTAGTAAGTCTCTTTAGTACCATTTTCCACCCCTGCAGTGACCCCAACACACTCGCAGAGAGAGGTCCTTCTCTGTAAAGCTGTCTTCTCCAATTAAGTCACACGCGCTAAATGGAAATAAAGAGGACATCGCTTAAAATGTGCCTTTAGAATGAAATGGATATGAAAAGGCTCAAATCCATTTTAGAGACAAGTTCCTCTGTCAGAAATCAATATAGCTCTCTCATTCTACAATGTGCCAGTTCATGAAATGAAAACTGCTCAAACTCTCACTTTAACATTTTCAAAGCTGATATTAAATTCTAAGATTTTATATCTGCTGATGCCCATTTAGGACCAAGTTATAAATCCGAAGTCTCTTCCCAGCTCATAAGACTGACAGCGCTTGATAAAAACTTTTATAATCAAGTTCGATAAAGAATCACAAATCTCCATCTTGCGATTTTTAGCTTACAACAGTCTTTGTAAATAACATCTTCCTTTCTTGGTGCTTGTCAATATTTGTCATTTTTTTAAAAAGTAGAAATACTATGTAAGCTCTTACCTCTTGGACAGAAATTATTGTTAGTAAGAGATTCAATGAGTAAGATGTCTTCATAATGGCATTGATAAAGGGTGACCACGAAGAACTTGAAGATGGAATCTCCGGCGACACCCATGGTCTGCCGCTGCTGGCATTCACAGGCATACAAGATAGGCCATCATCTGGAAGTCTTAAAAAAGACTTATTTGTGCTGGAAATGGGCAATCAGACACTATCTTGTTGAAACTCTCCATAGGCTAGAAATAAAGGGGCCAGTTTTACCTCTAAGCCTGTTTTGAGTAACCCTTCAGAATCAGAACCTTTGAAAAAACATTAAAAAGAGATATGCAAACAAGCTGGACTCTGAGTTTTCTGCGGTTTCCTATCTGTAAAAAGAAACTGGAAACAGTACTATATATACATATACAGTGAATCCTCACTTAACATTGTCCATAGACTTTTGGAAACTTTGATTTTTGACTACGAGCATAATGTTGTATGACAAAACCAACTTTTTTTGGCTGAACGTGGTAGCTGACACCTGCAATCCCAGCACTTTTGGAGGCCAAGGTGGGAGAACTGGTTGAGCTCAGGAGTTTGAGACCAGCCTAAGCCACATAGCAAGACCTCGTCTCTACTAAAAATCAAAAAAATTAGCCAGGCATAGTTGCACATGCCTGTAGTCCCAGCTACTCAAGAGTCTGAGGTGGAAGGATCGCTTGACCCCAGGAGATTGAGGCTGCAGTGAGCTTGATCGCGCCACTGCACTCCAGCCTGGGTGACAGAGCAAGACCCTGTCTCAAAGAAAAAAAAAAAAAGCCATTGTTTTTCCTCATCAACGTTATAACAAAGTGACATTGAGTGAAAGGACGTTCTTCAAGGACATTAAGTCATTTTGCTTAAAGTTGAAGTTTCTAAGAACCTATTGTGACCTTAAGTGAAGATTTACTGTATATACATGAATATACACATACATATATACATATGTACTAGGCAG
>NW_012101943.1:4446110-4446678 GCF_000951045.1 Mandrillus leucophaeus
GAAGACACTAATGCGATAGAGACATGGGAAAAGTTTGAATAAATAATTTCATGAAATATGAGAGTGGCAAAAATAGTGTTTCTACCTTAGTATGTTATTTTATATCGTACTTGATTTTAGAGAGGTATGTGCAACTAAAATAATGTATAATTTAGGCTAAAAACCATGCTGTAGAAGACCAATGCCATGGAGAAAAGGTCATGACAGTGATAAATCAGCATAAAAATTCCTGATATATAAAAGCTATTCAACTGTAAACGCAAAAATATATGAAAGAAAGTAAGTGTGTATTGATCTGGAAGGAAAGTCATCAAAAATCATCAAAGTGTTTATATTTGGATGTAAGATTACAGGTGACTTTTATATTGTTCTTTATAAATTTCTATAGTTTCTAAGCCTCTCACAATGAATAGTCATTCATTTTATAGCAAAAAAGAACCTTACTGAAAAACAATATTATAAAACATCTGGGCCGGGTACGGTGGTTCATGCCTGTAATCCCAGCACTTTGGGAGGCCGAGGCGGGCAGATCACGAGGTCAGGAGATCGAGACCATCCTGGCTAACAT
>NW_012101943.1:4448448-4451841 GCF_000951045.1 Mandrillus leucophaeus
AAAAAAAAAAAAAGCCATTGTTTTTCCTCATCAACGTTATAACAAAGTGACATTGAGTGAAAGGACGTTCTTCAAGGACATTAAGTCATTTTGCTTAAAGTTGAAGTTTCTAAGAACCTATTGTGACCTTAAGTGAAGATTTACTGTATATACATGAATATACACATACATATATACATATGTACTAGGCAGTATGTAATATATATAATATGTACTAAAATTATACAGATATGTGTGGGAATGATAAATATCAAAATCAGGACAGTGGTAACCTCTGAGGAAGAGCGAGAAGGATGTGAGTAGGAGGATACACAGGGAGCTTCAAGTGAATTTGCAATGTTTTATCTTGTCAAACTGGGTAGTTTTCAAATGCTCGTTATATCATTGTCTATACCTTTTAAGATGGGCACAGCTACCACATTTCATAATTAAAACAATTTTAAAGATGGGTCCAGGGTTGGCTCATGAGAGAAATGGAGAAATGAGGAAACGGTCTGAACATGATTCCTTTTACTTTCCTCAAGATGCTCTGCTGACTCTACAGTGAAGTGGGAACCGAGGCATGTCAGTGACAGGGAGGGCGAAAGGCAGAGTGGAGTGCTCACTAGTACTGGCTCATGGAAGCGGAATGGCAAATTTTCAGGAATTTTGCAAGCTGGCAGTTATACACCCATTATTAAGAATGAACAAATATAAATTTAAATAAATTACAGTAAAAACAAAGGTAGTTTGCTATACTTAAAACTCATCCTGGCTGGATGTGCTGGCTCATGTCTGTAATCCCAGCACTTTGAGAGGCCGAGGCGGGCAGATCACCTGAGGTCAGGAGTTTGAGACCAGCTTGGCCAACATGGCAAAACCCCGTCTTCACTAAAAATACAAAAATTAGCCAGGCGTGGTGGCTCGTACCTGTAGTCTAGCTACTTAGGAGGCTGAGGCAGAAGAATCACTTGAACCCTGGAGGCAGAGGTTGCAGTAAGTGGAGATGGCGCCACTGCACTCCAGCCTGGGCAACAGAGCAAGACTCCATCACAAACAAACACCCCAAAAACAAACAAACAAAAATTCATCCTGATTATTTTACTATACTTTACCATAATCTATGCTCTTGAAGTTGTATGTATCTATCACGTCTGCACGGTGGAAATACTAGATAATGACCCACTACTGCACATCGCTTTACAACTTTGCAGTCAGTGACATGATGTTAAGTTCCTTAAGCGCTCCTTGGCTGTAACTTCATTCCGAACATCCTGAATCCTCAATCACTAAGAAAAGCTCATCCCTCCACGAGGCTTGGATCACTTTCACAAAACCAACTAGAGAGGTACCTTTTTTAAAAAATGTATTCTTAATGTTAGTGAGTTACATAATAGGTATATATATTTATGGAGTACATGAGATGTTTGATGCAGGCATGCAATGTGAAGTTATCACATCATGGAAAATGGGGTATCCATCCCTCAAGCATTTATCCTTTGTGTTACAAATCATCCAATTACATTCTTTTAGTTATTTTAAAATGTACAATTAAGTTGTTACTGACTATAGTCACCCTGAGGTGCTATCAGATAGCAGGCCTTGTTCATTATTTCTATTTAATACCCATTAACCTTCCCCACTTTCCCCTCAACCCCCATTACCCTTCCCAGCCTCTGGTAATCATTCTACTACTCACTATTTCCATGAGTTCGATCGTTTTGAATTTTACATCCCACAAATAAGTGAGAAAATGTGATATTTGCCTTTCTGTACCTGGCTTATTTCATTTAACATTAATGACCTCCAGTTCCATCCATGTTGTTGCAAATGACAGGATCTCATTCTTTTTTACAGCTGAATAGTATTCCATTGTGTATATGTACCACATTTTCTTTATTCATCTGTTGATGGACAATTAGGTTGCTTCCAAATCTTGGCTATTGTGAACAGTGCTACAACAAACATAGGAGTGCAGACATCTCTCTGATACTCTGATTTCCTTTCTTTTGGGTACATACCCAGCAGTGGGATTGCTGGACCATATGGTAGCTCTATTTTTAGTTTTTTGAGGAACCTCCAAACTGTTCTCCAGAGTGCTTGTACTAATTTACATTCCCACCGACAGTATATGAAGGATCCACATCCTCGCCAGCATTTATTATTGCCTGTCTTTTGGATATAAGCCATTCTGACTGGGGTGAGATGTTATCTCATTGTAGTTTTGATTTGCATTTCTCTGATGATCAATCATATGCCTGTCTGCCACTTGTATGTCTTCTTTTGAGAAATGGCTATTCAAATCTTTTGCCCATTATTTGATCAGATTAGTAGATTTTTTTCCTATAGAGTTGTTTGAGCTCCTGATATATTTGGGTTATTAATCCCTTGTCAGATGGGTAGTTTGCAAATATTTTCTCCCACTCTGTGGGTTGTCTCTTCACTTTGTTGATGGTTTCTTTTGCTGTGCAGAAGCCTTTTAACTTGATGGGATCCCATTTGTCCGTTTTTGCTTTGGTTGCCTGTCTGGATAGATATTTGAAGTATTAAGCAATTGGGCAGAATTTTCAGGAGAGAGATCGTCTGTTTCGTTCTGTATTCCCCTAAGGCCTCAAAGTCTTCCTTGCCAGTGTCCCTCACAGTTCCTGGGCAAGACTGCATTTGTCTGTTGGGCTTTTCTAATCCTGGATGTCACATTATTGTTCTTGGCTATCCCTGTTCTAGTTCCCTTTCTTTTTTCAATTTTGACTTATCTTCAGCGGTGACTTCCTGGAGGCCTTAAACCTTGACTTACAGGACCGGGCAAAGGAGGAGGATGCTGGTCTGTCTGTGCATATGGCTGGTTGCCAAATTCCCTGCCCTTTGAAACTGTGTCCTTTGGGTTGTGTTTCTGCTGCTGGCAGCTCCTGGGGCATCTGGAGCTTAGTGAGGGGCAAGCAGGGGCTGGTTTAAGAATAGCCCCCCATCCCCACAGCAATTCCCCCAGGGCCTGGGTCCCCCGATCAGCAGTATCAGTTTTGGGGCTGGAGGAAACTTAGTAACCATTCTAGGAGGTCAGAGAGATACTGCTAAGAACTGCCAAAGATCGCATTTTTCTTCAAAATGGATCTTAATTTTCTTTTTCTCTCTTAGTCCTTCTTCAAGTCATTTAAAAGATAAACCCCACGAGAAATGGAAGACAACCTAAATATCCAATAGCAGGGGTGCAGATTATACTATCTTGAGAAGGAAAATTGTGGATCAATGAAAAATCACCTTCCCGTTTGAAATATTATGCCGTATCTATGTAATACTTGTTAAAAATGCCACCTTTTTAAAAAACAAAACTGTAAATGGGTCTGTCTTAGAGATCACATGGCACACACACAAAAATCTACCTGCTGTCATTTACCACTGTATTTCAAAGAAGAACCA
>NW_012101943.1:4452936-4470530 GCF_000951045.1 Mandrillus leucophaeus
GCCTGTAGTCCCAGCTACTTGAGAGGCTAATGCAGGAGAATGGCATGAACCCAGGAGGTAGAGCTTGCAGTGAGCTGAGATCGCGCCACTGCCCTCCAGCCTGGGCAACAGAGTGAGACTCTGTAGCAAAAAAATAAAAAATAAAAAAATAAAACATCTGCCTGTAGATACTGCCTCTCTGGTGCCCCTGTGGATCCTCCCAAGTATACCAGAGTGGAGTAGAAATAAAATAGCAGCTGACTTCGACTGAGAGCAAATCATGTACCTGGCACTGTATCAAGGATTTTGCCTGGATTATTTTATACAATCACTGCCCCAGCCGTATGAAGTTGGCATGAATACCCCAATTTTATGGTGAGAAAACTGAAAAACAGAGAAGTTTAGTACTTTGCCCAAGTCAAGCTAGTGAGTCAGGGAATTGGCATCTGAACCCAAGCAGACTGACTTTAGTGGCAGTGCTCTCGGGCGGGGTGCTACCCCTTGAGCATTTTTCTCCTCCTCACACTTTAAGAAACTGGAAATCTTAATTGAATTAAGCAAGTGCTATGGTCTGAAGTCTGTGTCCCCCCAAAATTCATATGTTGAAGGCTGATAACCAATGTGATGGTATTAGGAGGTAGTCCTGTTGGGAGGTGATTAGGTCATGAGGGTAGAACACTCATGAATGGGATTACTGCCCTCATAAAAGAGGCCAACGAGCTACCTTGTCCGTTTCTCCTATGTGAGAGTAGCGTGAGAAGGTGCCATCTACGAACCACAGAGTGGGCCTTCATCAGACACTAATTTGCCAGTTCCTTGATTTTGGTCTTCAAGTTTCCAGAACTGTAAGAAATAAATTTCTGTTGCTTATAAGCCACCCAGCTTATGGCATTTTGTTACAGTGGCCTGAGCTGAGCAAGACAGCAAGTTTCTTACCGGGGAATGTAATGTTGGCCAGCAAGCCCCAGATCTTGTGGTCTGAGTAGGTTTCTTGGACTGTGACCTAGCAGTCACTTAGGGCCCCATGCTTGGTTTCATGCTGTGCTGTTGCCATCTTGAAATTCTTAATACTTTTCAAACAAAGAGCCTCGCATTTTTATTTTGCATCGGGACCTGCAAATTGTGTAGCTGGTCCCACCTGTAGGACATCAGAAAGGAGAAATTCCCCAGGAAATCTTTGGGTCAAAGGGCCAGACGGGAAGGATGGGGGTCATCCAAGTTGCAGATTCAGTGTCCTGGAGCCCAGAGAGAAGGGGGGTCCAGAGATGGGGGATCCCAGCCTCTCTATTAACCTGTTTTATGAAAAAGCTCTGAAAGAAAACCCCCAAACTTGGGGTGGGAGAAGTAAGTGGGGTCATGAGTGTGGCTTCAGTGTCTACATAATAAGTAAAAGAGAAAACAAAGGAGAAGTTCTACTTTTCTTTGTTCTATAGTAGATCTCCTTTTAGTCTCAGCCTAGAACTATGCCCTTCATTCACTATTAGAGCTTGCGTGTGTGTGTTTTTGGTTTTTGTTGTTGTTGTTGTTGTTGTTGTTTTGAGTAGCTGGGACTACAGGTGCCCGCCACCCTGCCTGGCTAATTTTTTGTATTTTTAGTACAGACAGGGTTTCACCGTGTTAGCCAGGATGGTCTTGATGTGCTGACATTGTGATCCACCCGCCTCAGCCTCCCAAAGTGCTGGGATTACAGGCATGAGCCACCGTGCCCGGCCGTGTGTGTGTTTTTAATTTGCAAGACAAGATGTACTTTATTGTGACAGCAAATACACGTAGTGCTGTAGGTAAGGCATGCTACTATAATAGGTATCTGCATCTAATCAAAGGCTGGTATGGAAATGAGTGGGAATGAATGCTGTTTCTTAATGCTTGAAGATTTAATCCATAGTACCTTGAGGATAGAAAAGAATTTGTGTTCACTTATTTCAAGTGCAATATTATACCTAATTAGAGACCTTTGTCCTTGACCAAGAGCCCAAAGGCAAATAAGAGTAACCTAATTTTTTAAAAAACCTCTGTATTGAGTTATTATTGATGTACAAAAAGCCATAGATATTTAATGCATGCAATTTGATGTGTTTGGGGAATAGCATATGCCATGAAACCATCAAACCATCATCACTATCAATGTCATCAGCTTATCCATTATCCCCAAAAGTTTTCTCCTGCCCCTTTTGTTTTAGTTTTTTTTGAGACAGGGTCTGGTTCTGTTGCCCAGGCTAGAGTGTAGTGGCGCAATCTTGGCTCACTGCAGCCTCAACCTCCCAAGCTCAAGTCATCTTCCCACCTCAGCCTTCCAGGTAGCTGGAACTATAGGCACTCACCCCCAAGCCTGGCTAATTTTTGTAATTTTTGTAGAGATGAGGTTTTGCCATATTGCCCAAGCTGGTCTCAAACTCCTGGGCCCAAGCAATCCTGCCACCTCAGCCTCCCAAAGTGCTGGGATTATAGGCGTGCGCTACGACACCAGCTGTTTTTACTTTTCTGGTGCCTAATATTGAGAGGTGAAGCCAGCTGGACTTCCTGGGTCAAGTGGGGACTTGGAGAACTTTTCTGTCTAGTTAAAGGATTGTAAATGCACCAATCAGCACTCTGTGTCTAGTTAAAGGACTGTAAATGTGCCAATCAGCACTCTGTAAAATGGACCAATCAGCAGGATGTGGGTGGAGCCAAATAAGGGAATAAAAGCTGGCCACCTGAGCTGGCAGCAGCAACCTATTCAGTGCCCTTCCAAGGTGTAGAAACTTTGTTTTCTCTTTTCACAATAAGTCTTGCTGCTGCTCATTCTTCGGGTCTGCACTACCTTCACAATAAGTCTTACTGCTGCTCGCTCTTGGGTCTGCACTACCTTTATGAGCTGTAACACTCACTGCAGAGGCCTGCGGCTTTACTCCTGAAGTCAGCAAGACCACGAACCCACTGGGAGGAACAAACAACTCTGGACGTGCCACCTTTAAGAGCTGTAACGCTCACTGCGAAGGTCTGCGGCTTCACTCCTGAAGTCAGCGAGACCACGAGCCCACCGGAAGGAAGAAACTCTGGACACTTCTGAACATCTAAAGGAACATACTCCAGACATGCCATGTTTAAGAACTGTAACACTCACTATGAGGGTCCACGGTTTCATTCTTGAAGTCAGAGAGACCAAGAACCCACCAGAAGGAATAAATTCTGGACACAGTATTTCTACTTACTCTGTTTTGTTTCTCGTTTCGTAGATTACATCTTAGCGCCTTAATTATATGTATGGGGCTTGCTTACATTCTTGGTCTGTCCAATTCTTCTGCTTTGGATAACACTTATGGCTAATGGGATTTGCTATTTGTCTTCTGAGGGAGTGACAATGCCCCAGTTAGAGCCTCTCATCCCTAGGCCACTGGCTGCTCACTCTGATATCATGTGCATATATGAAAGTGTCCAAGGCCAGATCTTGGTCTGAGACATCTCCCCAGGGGTTTCACGTGCCTTGTGGCTACTGCTGTGGTTGTTGGTTCCTGGAATCCCTGTTTCCCTCTATAGTCTCTCCAGCATGGATTTGGGAGAGGGAGCCGGCCACCCTGCTCACTGCCAACTTGGCAAGGATTGGGAGTCTGTGACTCATTTCTGTTGCTTGTGTAACCTATCATGCTGCATTTTCTCTTTCTTTCCTTTTTCTTTTTTTTTTTGGAGACGGAGTCTCATTCTGTTGCCCAGGCTGGAGTGCAGTAGCACGACCTCGGCTCACTGCAACCTCTGTCTCCCCGGTTCAGGCAATTCTGCCTCAGCCTCCTGAGTAACTGGTACTACAGGCATGTGCCACCGCGCCCGGCTAATTTTTTGTATTTTTAGTAGACACAGGGTTTCACCATGTTAGCCAGGATAGTCTCAAACCCCTGACCTCAGGTGATCCACCTGCCTCGGCCTCCCAGAGTGCTGGGATTACAGGTGTTGAGCCACCATGGCCAGCCATTTTCTCTTACTTGTAGATGGACGAAGCCTATGTTATTATAATTTGCTGAGTATGTGTATTTCTCCATTTTTATTGGTCCATTTCAATTCATTTGCAAAGGGCCAGTCAACTGCTGCTGCGTTTAATTCCAGGATCCTGCTAATGGAGGTTTACAAACAAGGTATCTCTGAGGAGATGGGGATCTGAAGGGTGCCCTGCAGGGAAGCTTACTCGAGCCCTGGTTGGTACCTTGGTGACCTCAAGCCCCACGCAAATCATAATGTTGGCCTTTCTGGTGTGGCTACTCCCCACCCTAAGTCATACTGTTACTATCTGGCCAGCCTAAGGCCCCAGGCAAACAAAGATGACTTTCCAAGGGCCGAGGGTAAAGGCTAGACCTCTTTGAGGGGCAAGGTTCAATTCTTTACTGCACAGGTAGGAAGACTTAGGCTGCAGCCCGGCTCTGCGAAAGGTTCAGCTGGGTGGAGGAGTCTCTGGGCCAAAGCTGCCCTCTGGAGGAGTCCTGGATCTTGCAGAAATGGCCTGCTTAGTGCCCACCCCCTGCACACCTGCTCAGCACTGGCTGGGAGTAAGCCTGGAGACTGTGGCTTCAGTGTGAATGTGGTGGTGGGGTGGATGCAGAGCAGTAACATGTGGGGTTTCCAGCCAGGCCTGCTCCCCAGAGCAGGAGAGCAGAGCTGGGAAGGGACAGTGGGGATGTGGCCCGTTAGCCTTCTGGCTGCAGTGCAGTGCAAACCTCCCTTGCCTGACATGACTGGGTCTCTGCCTCTTCCACTCATCTCCTGACTCCTGCAAAAAAAGAAAAGAGGGCGTGCAGGGCTGCCAAACACATGTCAGGGTGGGCTGGTCCCTGCACTGTGTGCCCACCTGCAAATGCTGTGTTTCAGGGGAAACCGACCAAAGCACATAGAGTTAGAATTAAACAAGAACATGGGCTGTGGAGACAGGCTGGCTTCCATGTGCCAGTCTCTCCTGCGGCTTCTGCTCTGGCTGCTGCTGTCTCGGGATCCCACGCAGCTTTGCCTCGGCCTCACACAGGAGAGTTCTCACATATACGGCGGCCCTAGGGGCTGTGGCTCAGAGTCTCCTGTATTGGGATCATTACACATGTCCAGAGTGACAGCTGAGAGGAGAGGGTGCTTGCTTGTGTGCTCAGGAGATGGCTAGGGAGGAGTCACCCCAGAGGAGTTGCCACAGCCAGAATTGCTCTGCTAGGCCCTTCCTTGAAGAGACTTCAAGTCTTTTATAGATTTTTCCTTGTTAAACCCAACAAGCTGTTTGGGCAAGAAAACAGGTGAGAGAAACTGAGATTATAGAGAAAGTGTGAAATGTAGACCAATTGTGGAACAAGGAAGGGGCGTGACTCAAAAACGTAACGTGTGTGTGTGTGTGTGTATATGTGTGTGTGTGTCTGTGTGTGTGTATGTGTGTTCTGATTGGCACAGCTGGGCCTGCCCTTTATTTGGGAGCCTGCTTGCTACTTTCACCTGTGTTTTCACCTTGTCTTAATGCTTTTCTCTCTCATAGTCAAATCCCAGCCCAGAAGATGGTTCACTATAATTTTAGTTGAAGAATGAAGAGGAATCTTTGCACACTTAAAAAACATCCATGGCTGGGTACAGGGGCTAATGCCTGTAGTCCCAGAACTGGGAGACCAAGGCAGGAGGTCACTTGAGCCCAGGAATTCGAGGCTGCAGTGGGCTGCGATCACTCCAGCCCGGGCGAGAGAGTGAAACTCTGTCTCAAAAAAACAATAGAAACCATCCAAGCCTGGGCCGAGCCCCCACCAACACTGATCCTAAAGGAAAGAAAGTGTGGCTGCAGCAGGCACACACAAGACAGAGCCCCACCCTCAGAACATCGTGCTCCTGGGGACAAGACACTGGATGCGGAAGCTGGCATCCTAGAACTGACTTTGTCATTGAGTGTTATTACTGTGTTTCCTGGATTCCAAAACACTATCGATTGCAAGATGCACCGTTATTCTTTTCTTTCAAATCTAGATCTGCAAATGTCATCATTTTAATAACTGCTTTTAGGTGGAGGAAAAGAAACACAACCACATCAAATGCACGCATCAGCTGAAACACCCATCCTGGTTTCAGGACCATGAAAATAAGAAAAATACAGTGCATCTTAAAACCAAAATGGGGAAAACAAGGAGAATTTCTAAAAACTAAATACAGAGGAGACTTTTTCTAATTATGGGAATGAGATGCAAAACCAATACCCACATTTTGGAATAATAGTATGAGTAGGCTTTTTACCATGTATCACTGCGTTTTTTTTTTGTTTTTTTGTTTTTTTAATAGAGGAAGAAGGCGTGAGTTGACCTGGTATTACTCACCCAAAAGTAAGGCATTAGGGATATTTATATTCAGCAAGCAGCGCAGGGTTTAAACTGGTGAGTAGATATTTGCATTTTCTAACCACACAAGTAAAATAAGAGAACTAACTGAAATTTCAGTTTTAGAATGACAATAGCTAATATTTGTGGAGCTCCTTTTTCTCTAGGCACTGCTCTAGGTCCTTTGAGTGTATTAACTCATTTAACTCCATAAAAATCCTGTGAGAAGGTGCAATGAACAGCTCTAGTCATAGGGATGGGAACAAGGAGTCATAGAGATATTAAGCAATGTGCTCAAGTCCCATTGGGAGGGTATAGACTTGCACAAGGATAGTATGGCCCCATAGCCCCTCCTCTTAACTGCGCTGTGTGGCCTCTACTAAAGCATAAGGGAGGGAAATAGACCAAACAAAACTGAGAGTTTGTGGGCGGAGGAAATGCTGAGTTGGGCTAAAGGCATGGGTATGCTAGTAAAGTGGCTCTTTTCCCCCACCCCAAATGCCCTTGTTCATAACATTTGCCAGTTTCCTCGTGTGAATACTTACGACAGTGGCCGATTTCAAGACACCAACATGCTGTTAAAATTCCTGCGTATTTAACAATAGCCTCTCTGGAGCCAGTATGAGCTGGCCCTAGCACGCCACTAGGTGAAAGTAATTGTCCAAATTGATATGGGGCAGGTTAGCCAGGAACTAAATTAAGCCAACTGTGGGTGCGACTCTGCATGTTTCTTCAGGGCTTAGAAACGGTTTCTCCCCTTCTGCTTCTGTAACCACCCAAGGGGTTCACCTTGCCCGCTGCCTAGACAGAGCTGATTTATCAAGACAGGGGAAGTGCAATGGAGAAAGAATAATTCACTCAGAGCCGGCTATGTGGGAGACCCGAGTTTTATTACTCAAATCAGTCTCCCCAAGCATTCAGGTAACACAGTTGTTTTTTCTTTTTTTTTTTTTTTAGACAGAGTCTTGCTCTGTCGACTGACTGGCGTGTGCAGTGGAGCGATGTCGGCTCACTGCAATCTCCGCCTCCCAGGTTCAAGCAATTCCCTCTGTCTCTTATACACATCTAGATGTGTATAAGAGACAGCGCCTGTAATCCCAGCTACTCAGGAGGCTGAGGCAGGAGAATCATTTGAACCAGGGGAGCAGAGGTTGCAGTTAGCCGAGATCACACCACTGCACTCCAGCCTGGGTGACAGAGCGAGACTCCATCTCAAAAAAAAAAAAAAAAAAGAACAATTTGGTGGGTTGGGGGTGGGAAGCCAGTGAGCTGGGAGTGCCGGTTGATCAGGGATGAAATCATAGGGAGTCGAAGCTGTCTTCTTGCACTGAGTTAGTTCCTGGGTGGGAGCCACAAGATCAGATGATCCAGTTTATCAGTCTGGCTGGTGCCAGCTGATCCATCAAATGCATAGTCTACAAAATATCTCAAGCACGAATCTTAGGAGCAGTTTAGTGAGGGTCAGAATCTTGTAGCCTCCAGCAGCATGACTCCTACAACCGTAATTTTGAATCTTGTGGCTCTTAGTCCTACAAAGGCAATCTAGTCCCTAGGCAAAAAGGAGGTCTGCTTTAAACTGTAAACTATAAACTAAATTTCTCTCAGTTAGTTCAGCCTACGCCCAGGAATGAACAAGGACAGTTTGGAGGTAAGAAGCAAGATGGAGTCAGTTCAGTTAGATCTCTCTCGCTGTCTCAGTCATAATTTTGGAAAGGCAGTTTCACTTCCCTACCACCAACCACGGGAGTGAGCCCCTTGCTGGGCTCTGGGAAGGGTGGCCTCCTTGCTGGCCTCCCTGAGTGTCACTGAAGAACCTGAGGACCAGAGTTCCCACTGGAAGGGAAGCAGTTGCCCAACTCAGGTTCACGAAGGATCCCTTAGGCCGGGCGTGGTGGCTCACGCCTGTAATCCCAGCACTTTGGGAGGCTGAGGCAGGCAGATCACTTGAGGTCAGGAGTTCGAGACCAGCTTCAACATGGTGAAACCCCGTCTCTACTAAAAATACAAAAATTAGCTGGGCTTGGTGATATGCACCTGTAATCCCACCTACTCAGGAGGCTGAGGCACGAGAATCACTTGAACCCGGGAGGTGGAGGTTGCAGTGAGCCAAGATCGTGTCACTGCATTCTAGCCTGGGCGACAGAGGGAGACTTCATTCCAAAACAAACAAACAAAAACCAGAAGCATCGCTTAGTGGCTGCCTGAGTGCCTCCTTCCTGAAGCAAAGTGGCAGTAATGGAATGAGATGTAAAGTAAGAGCAACTACCGGGTTCAACAAGGGGGAAAGGGTCTCTGAAGTGGGAAAGCTGAGGGGCCAGGAAGAGTCTGGTGAGCTGCAGCCAATGACAGCAGAGGGAAAGAGTGCAAACCCTAAAAAGCAAAAGAACTGGAAAAAGGACAACTCTAGAAACAAAGTCACAAAGTAGGGTCACAAACCCAGATACCTATATAAGCCAGGTAGATAATTTAAGTGGGCAAATTAGATAAGGTATGATAAATAGGGAGTGAAGGGGACTGTGACAAACTGTAAATACACACCCTGCCGGCAGACATCAAAGGTTTGTTTAAGTTTTTAATTTAAAATTTTTTTAACATTGTAGACCAAACAAAACAGATATGCAACCTGGATGCAGGCCTTGACTTTGTGAGTTGTCACAAAAGCCCTCTTCCAAAGGTTTTGAATGACAGTTGCCCCTGCTTCTCATTTGAGGCATTGGAGTACTAGGGGTGGGGCAGCCAGTGGGATCCATCCATCCCAGGTGCAGACTACAAGAGGTGCATTGTCTGTAGCAAATTTTAAAACAAACTGAAATCCAGTCTGCTTTTGATTTTCAACACATGCTGGCAATTCTAAACAATTACAGTGATAAAAATATTCCTCCTTGAAAATAATCTTGTTCCCTAAGTTCTAAATAATTGTTGTGGCTGCTGTTGAGTTTTAACAATGGAGGCTTTAAATTAATGCATTTAAATAACATCTATTAATGATCATTGTATTCTATATAAGACATTAATTTGAAAAATTAATCCTTGACTCAAGTGGATTCACCCACAAGCATTTGTTTCCAGAGTAAGTACTTAATAACTTGGAACCTCTGGGTTCTAAACCCCACGGAACTGAAACCGCCCCAATAGTCCCACTGATAGTTTTTTTGATACATGTAGAAATTGACCCTTCTGGATTGAAACTTACATTTGTTTTGCCTGAGTTCTTTCCTCAGGAAATGACCTTCAGGCCTCTCAAAAAAACAAAAAATAAAAGAACTGAAACTCCCCAGATCACCACATCCAGACAATGAGATGCCAGGACCCCTCATTCATCATCACTGCTTCCCTTGCCCCTCCCTAGTTCCTGTTTTCTTACGCTTTGTTTCATTTCTTTCCTGCTATATAAACCCTGGGTTTTGGTCAGTCAAGGAAATGGATCTGAGACTGAGCTCCCATCTCCCCAGCTGCAGCACCCAGTTAAAGTCTTCTTCCTTGGTGATGCTCACCTATCATTGTCTCAGTGATTGCCTATCTATGCGTCAAGCAGTAGGACCTAGACCAAACCCCTGGGGTAACAGAACCATATATTCCTATGCTTAAGCAATAGACTGAAAATAAACCATGATAGGCATAATTGTAACATGAAGAAGCAGGATCTTAGTTTCTATTCTGTTCTTCCACATGACCATGTTCAGAAGAACTCAAAAGGCAATGTTTAAATGCTTTGTTTTCATCAAGAACTGGATGCTTGTTCTAAAGCAACAGATCAAATAATACCAATATTTACTGCCCCATAGCCATTTTCTGATTCTTCCAGAAGAAAAAAATTCAGAATTTTACCAATATATGGTGAATTTTCTGGTGAAGATATTCTAGTAGAAGTTTTTTGACTGTGGAGATATTTGAAACTAGTCATAACTGACCCCAAAGAAACATACACATGGACAGTCTTACAACTTCTCAAATTAATTGCGAAATGGAATTTTTATGAGTCTCTGACAGACCTACCTTTTGTTTAACATTTTCTATTTGTATATCTGCCGACTCATGTAAAAGAGATTTTTTTCTGAATTAAAATTAGCAAATAACTGTGGTGGAAGAAACATCAACAAACTGCTAACTGAATATGAGTATGTGAAGATCAATTCTGACAAAATCTTCAATAAATTTGTAAAGGTTAAGTCTCAAAAATAGAAACTGCAATATTGTTCGTTGCTGTTACAGACTGATATGTATGTATATTCCAGTTTTTAAAAGTATTGGTGTAATGAAAATGTATCAATCCATTACTTTTTTCTTTTTTTACATTTTAACATTTATTTACTTATTTTTGGTATCACAGTTATACATAAAGCTCAATAAAAGGAAAGTTTTATTGCCTGTGTTCCTTTTCTGGCCATTACTCCAGTAGTCCTCCCCTCTCTGTGGTTTTGCTTTCCACAGTTTAGGTTACCTGTAGTCAACTGTGGTCTGAAAATATTAAGTGGAAAATTCCAGAAGTAAACAATTTATAGGTTTTAAATTGTGCACTGTTCTGAGAAGCATGATGAAAGCTTGCGCTGTTTCACTTTGTCCCTCCCAGCTGGGATATGAATCATCTCCTTTTCCAGCGTATCCATACTATACAGTGTGTATGCAAAGGAAAAATCAGTGTATATAGGGTTCAGTACTATCTTCAGTTTCAGGCATCCACTGGGGGGTCTTAGAACATATCCCCTGTGGATAAGGGGGGCCTATTGTATTGTTTGTTTAATCACATGATTACTGGTGAATGTTGTCACATAGAGGAGGGGATGTGAAAAATGATCTACCCATACTGTCTCTGGTATGTCACTGCTCTAGGGCCTGCCCCAGCCTTTTGCGGTGGGTGGACAGCCTCTGGGCTGGAGTAAGCCAAGCAGCAGGAACTCCTGAGTCTCTCTAGCGCAGGGACCATGTGTGGAAAGGGGTTTCCCACAGCTTTCTTTTTTCTTTTTTCTTTTTTTAAACGGAGTCTTGCACAGTCGCCTGGACTGGAGTACAGTGGCACAATCTCGGCTCACTGCAACCTCCACCTCCTGGGTTCAAGCAATTCTCCTGCCTCAGCCTCCCGAGTAGCTGGGATTACAGGCATGCGCCACCACACCCAGCTAATTTTTTGTATTTTTAGTAGAGACAGGATTTCACCATGTTGACCAGGCTGGTCTCAAACTCCTGACCTTGTGATTTGCCCGCCTCGGCCCCCCAAAGTGCTGGGATTACAGGCATGAGCCACCGTGCCCGGCCCACAACATTCTATTTAAAACTTTACCCAACATAGAAACAGTTTTGAGACAACCTAATCCTGACCATTCAGTTGCCTGATTTGAGAGTCCATCTTGGCAGCACAGAATGGGCTCTGGAGCAACCATGGAACTCCTGGTATTTAAAAGTTTGATTCCATGGCCAAAGAGTGGTGGGTCTTATTCCCATTCTAGAGAATAAAAATATTATGGGGGCCTTTAGCCACCATCCCAGATGGGTGACTTGGGAGCTTATACTAGCATAGTGCTCTAATGTTGGGCAGAGGGTTGGAGATAACTTTGTTCTCCTGATGGCTCCTGGCCCCTAGACAGACCATTTTACTGCTGGCTCCATCACAGTTAACCCTTGAAGAATGGGAGAGTGCAGGGCAGAGCTCAGGCAGAGAGGATGATCACTAAACTAGCCCTGGCAGACAAGGTAAGGCTGGCCTCTCTTATGGCCAGCCCTAGGTGGGCAGGGATGGTGACTTTCTCTGAGAGATAACTTAAAAGTGGCCCAGGATAGACACACCCCACCCCACCAAGGCCTGAAATTCTCATCATTGCAGTCACTCTGTTGAGGTATTGTCAATATTACTATTGCTATGTAAACCAAAATGTATCTGAGTCTCAATCAATTTAGAAGTTTATTTTGCTGAGAATAAGGACATGCCTCAGGAGGTCCTGACAACATGTGCCCAAGGTGGTCAGGCTACAGCTTGGTTTCATATACTTTAGGGAGACATAAGACATCAATTAGTATGTAAGATGTACATTGGTCAGGTCTGGAAAGGCAGGACAACTCCAAGGGGTGGGGGGAGGGGAACTTTCAGGTCACAGGTGCATTCAAAGATTTTCCCAGGGCAATTGATTTAAAGAGCTTATCTAAAAGTATGGAATCCACAGAAGGGACTATCCGAGTTAAGATAAGGGGTTATGGAGACCAAGGTTCTTATTATGCAGATGAAGCCTCCAAGTAGCAGGCTTCAGAGACAGTAGATAGTAAATGTTTCTTATCAGACTTAAAAGGTGCCAGAGGCTTAGTTAATCCTCTCCTCGATCAGGGTAAAGATGTGGAAAGGGAAAGGGATTCTCTACTGAATGTAGATTTCCCCCACAAAAGACAGTTTTGCAGGGCCATTTCAAAATATGTGAGTAAAAGAATAGAGTATTTTGATTTCTTCAGGGCCTGTTGTCATGTGATGCTATATTAGAGTCAGGCTGGAATTTGGTGTCTTATTGCTACAGTCTTAAGATCTCTTTTTTGATGTTAATGCTGGTCAGTTGCGCCTGAATTCCAAAGGGAGGAGGGTATAATGAGGCATGTACAACTCCTATTCCCATTGTGGCTTGAACTAATTTTCCAGGCTAACTTTGGAACGCCCTTGGCTGAGAGGAGGGGTCCATTCAGATGGTCAGGGGCCTTAGAATTTTATTTTTAAGGAGGCTGATGTGGGTGGATCACCTGAGGTCAGGAGTTCAAGACCAGCCTGACTAACACAGTGAAACCCCATTTCTACTAAAAATACAAAAATTAGCCGAGGATGGTGGCGGGTACCTGTAATCCCAGCTACTCAGGAGGCAGAGGCAGGAGAATCACTTGAAACCAGGAGGTGGCAGTTGTAGTGAGCCAAGGTCATGCCACTGCACTCCAGCCTGGGCAAAAAGAGGGAGATTCCGTCTCAAAAAAAAAGAATTTAGTGTTTAGTTTGCAGCTAGTACCACGTTTATTCTGCTTCCTACTCTTGTAAATGGACAAAAGTGCCACCTGGAGGGACTGCTACATTCACCCTCAAAATGACAAGGAAGACCAGCTTCTCATTAGCCAGCCTGGTCATTCAGGGGCCATGGAGGCCAGGGGTGCACAGCAGGGGTGGACTAGTGGGGAGTCTCAGATAAGAAGAGATTTGGAACAGTTGGGCAGGATGAAGAGAACACTTGAAGGAGAGGAAAGGTCTGGACTGCCCAGGCTGGGGGCCGTGCTTGGGCCCCAGGGACAGGATAGCGCAGTCCTGACTGCCTTGACTGGTTCACTCCAGGCATCTAAAATTGTCATGTGCCAGGGAGGTCAGGAAATGGCATGAAGATACTCCAAAGGCAACTGATTTCTTCTTGGAAATGGTTAAAGTTATGGATTTAAGTCATGACAGGCTCAAGGGCACGAAGAGAGTCTCTCAAAAGGAAATCAAACTGTTTCTCCAGGCGACTATTGCTTTTTATTTAGGCAGGGGTCTAAATCTATTGAGGTGAAAGCCACTGGGTCTCGCCTCTGGAGCAATCTGGGGAGACCTATAAAGTTTATTGATTTGACTTACTTAACTTACACTGGCTTATAATAAAACAACTAGACCCATCCGTCAGTCCCCAGACCCCCCAAGAGCATGATTACAGAGTGGATTGATTCTTCCTCTGAGATGGCAGCTTATGGGAAAGCACTGAGGGGGTCGGGGCAGTAGATGCTGCCCCATGCTGGGGCTCGGTCCATCGCTTTACATTGCACAGTGACATTCTAAGGCAGCACACCAGGGGAGGCCACTTCTCCACCCAGGCAAGGGACCTAGGACAGGGCCAGGAGTTCTCTGGGAATACCCTGCAGTGACCTCTCTGGACAGCAAAGAGCTTGACAGTCCCATCAGGCAGGTGGTGGAGAGCTGCAAGATCTTTGTCAGGTGAGAAAAGTCAGAATGAGGATATTGACAGAGAGCAAGGAGGGAGGGGTGTATGCAAAGGGCAGACAGCCAAGATAACTGAGCAGGGCCTTCCAGAGGACATACTGCAGGCCTGCCTCTGTGCCAAGCGGAAGGACCTGCAGGGGCCAGGGAGGAGGACTCCTTCAAGCCAATTCACCAGTATGTGTCTTGCCTCCAGAAATAAGACATGTCCTTCCCCGGGGTTATTTGCAGGCTTGTGGGAGAGGCAAGATGTTCCCATTTGAATGAGATTATGACCTGAGACCTTGGACCATGAAATGCCAAGTCAGCGGCACACATTGTAAGTGCTATAGGTATTCAGAAAAAGGAGTGCCTTGTGAGGGCCGGAGAGGTTGGGGAGGGTCTCAGAGAAAAGGTGAGACTTGAACTAGGCTTCCCTAATTCAAGAAAAGTAGAGGGGAGTTGGATGAGTAACTCTATCTCCTAAAAATGTAGCATCCAGTGTCTGATTGGGCACAGAAACACGTAAGTACTAAGAGGTAATATATACGTGGTTATGTTTGAGAGCTCTGAACTCAATGTGTGGGTTTAAGCCTGGGCTCCACCAATATTATCCATATGGGCAAGTAACAATATCCATGAGTCCCTCTCTTTTTGTTGTTGTTTTTTGAGATGGAGTCTTGTTCTGTTGCTTAGGCTAGAGTACAGTGGCATGAGTTCAGCTCACTGCAGCCTCTGCCTCCTGGGGTCAAGCAATTCTCCTGCCTTAGTCTCCCGAGTAGCTAGGACTACATGCATGTGCCACCACACCCAGCTATTTTTTTTTTGTATTTTTAGTAGAGATGGGGTTTGACCATTTTGGCCAGGCTGGTCTCAAACTCCTGACCTCAGGTGATCCTCCCACCTCGGCCTCCCAAAATCCTGGGATTACAGGCGTGAGCCACTGTGCCCAGCCTCTCTCTCTCTCTTTTTTTTTTTTTTTTAATTTTTTTTTAAAGACAGGGTCTCACTCTGTCACCCAGGCTGGAGTGCAGTGGCAAGATCTCAGCTCACTGCCGCCTCCAACTCCTTGGGTTCAAGGGATCCTCCTGCCTCAGCCTCTTAAGTAGCTGGGACTATAGGTGCACACCACCATGCTCAGCTAATTTTTATTTTTATTTTTTTGTAGAGGTGGTGTCTCTCTATGTTGCCCAGGCTAGTTTCAAACTCCTGGGTTCAAGTAATCCTCCCGCCTGCATCTGTGAGTCTTAATCTCCTCATGTATAAAGTAGGGATATCAGTAGTACCTAATAATGGTACCTAATAATGATAGTAATAATAATGGTATTTAATAATATTATCAGTGCTATAATAGTCAATCATATAGTATTACTAATAGTAGTAGTACTTAATAATAGAACCTATTTGGAAAAGTAATTGTAAAGATTAAATAAAGTTAATGTTTGTAAAGCACTTAAGCACAGTGTCTCATGCGTAGAAAACATTCCATCAGTGACAGTCACTGCCATCATTATTATTATGAGTTCTGGTAGTAATGGCATTCAGATTACCACCAGGTTCTGGAGAGCTCTGATTCCTCAGACTATTTGGGGGATAAAGGGGCAAAATGAGATTCTCTCTCCATCCTAAGGGAGATCACATAAGGAACAATATCCAAGGTTCGAGCTTGCTTCCCCCAAAGGAAAGAACTTCTGTGAAGTTCTCTCTTTACCTTCTCAGCCCCAGAATGTTCTCCCTGTCTTCTTCCCTCTCAGAGCCCACGTGAGTCCCCTCCTCAGGAAGGCTTCCCCTATAGCTCCGGTCACCACCCTCCTTCCTCCCCTGAACCTATCGGCTCTCCTCGGGTGGGAAGTCAGAGGACCGACTAATGAACTGTTGAGTCTCTTTCAGGGCAGAGCTGTGTCTTCCCAATGTGTTTGTCTCTCAAAAGCAAGAACTGGGCAGAGCATGTGCTCCGTAGACCTTAGATGAATCAAACCTTATTGAGACTGCAAACTGGTTCTCTGCCAAGACTGAAGCGTTTGTGCTCTCTCTCCCAATCCACCCTCCAAGTGTTTTCCCGTCAAGATCATTGTCTGCACTGCAGTCAGAGTCTGTCTGCACTGCAGTCAGAGTCATCAGCACCTATGGAACTGATCCCACAATCTCCTGGAACCCAGGCACCCTGTGGGGTCCTGCCCCAACTCTGTGAACCTCCCAGGATGGTACAGTGGGTAGGCTGGGTGTCTGTGGATGGCAAAAGGGAAGCAGCTGCCACTGCTCCAGGCCCAAGCTTTGATCAATTTCCAGCGTCTTCAGGCTGTTCCCGAAGAGGTAGCCACCCTAATGCCAATAAGTCTTAATAAATTTCCACTTAAGTGATCAGAGTACCAGTGAAACCTGACAGCTAAGACTGATTGGAGTCTGTGTGGGAGGAGGGGGGATGATACCCCTTCTTGATCTTCTTGTAGCTTTCCTTCAGGGTGGGAGTCCCCCCTAAATCCCTTTTTGTTTCCTTGGTTTTCAACAATTGCCTATCTGGGAAGCAAATTATTGGAATCATTTCTGTTCCTCCCACTGCCCCTCTTTTGATCTGTAACCCACAGGGTTAGGTTTAGGAAGGGAAATTAGCAAGGAGATATATCTCAGAATGATTAGAGAGAGGCTTGGCCCATCAGGAGAGATGACAACAGAATGAGGAACACCTACATCCAGAATATACCATCTTAAACATCATGCAAGGACAGGCATACACAGGTCAAGGACAGCCAGTCATATTAGGAATGATAAGAGTGAGGCATGGCCCTAAGTCCCCATTAGGGGACTTTTGGCCCAGATGTCATGGAAATTGCTCTAAACACAGGGTGATGATCTCCTCAAGCCCATGAGATCCTCTTTGAATTACATGTGTAGCCCTTACCTAGAACCTGAAGGGCAGGAGTTGGAGGCCCAGGAGCCCAGTGAGGAGGTGAACAAGGGTGTGCCACCATGCAGCCAGCTAGTTTAGAACCTGCAGGGCAGAGGTAAATTATTTCTGACCTTTATGGGGCCTCCACTTATAATGGGGCCTCCCCTAAAGTCACCATTGGAGAACTGGCAGGGATTTAATGAGGAGAGAAAACAGCTTTGAGCCTTGGACTTGAAGTAGCCTACAGAATAAATAGGTTGGCTAGCGCAGTGGCTCATGCCTCTTATCCCAGCACTTTGGGAGGCCAAGGTGGATGGATCACCTGAGGTCAGGAGTTCAAGACCAACCTGACCAGCATGGGGAAACCCCATCTCTACTAAAAATACAAAAATTAGCCAGATGTGATGGCAGGCACCTGTAATCCCAGCTACTCGGGAGGCCGAGGCAGGAGAATCGCTTGAACCTGGGAGGCAGAGGTTGCAGTGAGCTGAGATCACACCACTGCACTCCAGCCTGGGCGACAGAGCAAGACTCC
>NW_012101943.1:4471545-4477243 GCF_000951045.1 Mandrillus leucophaeus
AGACGGGGTTTCTCCATGTTGGTCAGGCTGGTCTCAAACTCCTGACCTCAGGTGATCCACCCGCCTCGGCCTCCCAAAGTGCTGGGTTTACAGGCGTGAGCCACCATGCCCAGCCAGAAGTCTTGGATAATATTTAATAAAGATTTCTTTGTTGAATTAGATAAATTGTGTTTATTTATTTTTATTTTTGTCTCCCAATCCCAGCTCCCACTACCCCTTTCTCCTTCTGGCCCTATTTTTTTAAAAAATTTTTTATTGTTGAGACAGGGTCTTGCTCTGTCACCCAGGCTGGAGGGCAGTGGTGCGATCTCGTTTCACTGCAACTTCTGCCTCCCAGGCTCAAGCAGTTCTCCCACCTCAGCCTCTCAAGTAGCTAGGACTACAGGCATGTGCCACCACACCTGACTAGTTTTTGTATTTTTTTGTAGAGACAGGGTTTTACCATGTTGCCCAGGCTGGTTTCAAACTCCTGAGCTCAAGTGATCCACCTCCCTTGGCCTCCCAAAGTGCTGGGATTACAGGCATGAGTGACTATGCCTGGCTTTATTTTTATTTCTTTATTTATTTAGAGACAGGGTGTAGCTCTGTTGCCCAGTCTGAAGTGCAATGGCATGATCTCGGCTCACTGCAACCTTTACCTTTCAGGCTCAAGCAATCCTCCCACCTCAGCCTCCTGAGTAGCTGAAACGACAGAAGTGTGCCACCACGTTTAGCTAACTTTTCAATTTTTTGTAGAGATGAGGTCTCTCTATCTTACCCAGGCTGCTCTCCAACTCCTGGGCTCAAGTGATCCTCCTGCCTCAGCCTCCCAAAGTCCTGGGATTATACTGTGAGCCACTGGGTGAGTCATTGGGCCTCACCTGAGAAGTTTTAAAGAAGGAATTATTATGGCTTCTGGGATAGTATTTTGGGGGTCCTTTTTACCTCTAAGGCCCAAATAGCAAGCATTGAGAATGAGGTTCAGTTACACACCTGTGTTTCCGCAGAAAGCCTAAAAAGACTTCGAGACAAAATGCCAGGCAGAGGGAAACTGTCATCCCTCAGCTTATATGTAGGAGACACCACTGTGAATCACGTCAGAGCTTGGGTCTCCCCTGTCTCTTATTCCAGCTGTGCCCAGTTCTGTGGGGCACCTACCAGTTCCCACAAGTGCAGCTGACCACAAACCATCTCAGGCCCACTCTTCCCTTGCTTTCTGCCTTTGAGTCTCTGAGTGACAATGCAAGTGGGACCGTCACGGTAGCCTGCTTCGTACTCACACTTGGGGGACACAGACACCCACAGGGAGAGCCTTTGGTGTGCGGTGTGTGGAGGAAGGGAGAAATGCTGTTCCCTCTCTTTGCTCGCTGGTTGGCACTGAGGCACCTTTTGAGCTTCTCCATGGGCCCCTGAGATTGTACCAGCAGAAGCCTGAGGACGAGGCCGCCTCAACACCACAGCTCTGTGTTGGTTCTTTTTCCTTCTCTTTGCCTCTCCACTCTCTCACTTCTGCTCCTTCAGTCACATTGCTCAGGAAAGAGTTTGCAGTTTAGGCCTGTTTTAGGATTTGCTTTCTGGAAAACCCAGAACCCTTTTCATACCAACTGGTGGTGTATTTGATCTTCCTTTTACTGTTTTCTTGCAACTGATTTTTTTGAGCCCAAATGCAAGAATTGACATTGAGATTTGTTACGTGCCATCAATGCGGTTATTTTTTTAATTCTGATTTTGCCATTTAACAGTGCGAGCTGTCCTTCCTAGCCTTGAGTTATCTACAAATTTGCTCATAAAATTTATTGACTGTTGAGAAAAAGTCATCACTGGTCAACCTCTGTAACCCCATCTCATGCTTCACCCTCCTTGCTAACTACCCTCCAGCAACCCCACCTCCAATCAGGCGTGCAAATGGGCCAAGCTCTTCCCACTCAGGGTCTTGTACTTGCTATTCTTTCTGCTCGAAATCCTCTTTCCTTGGGCTCTGCACATGAACATCTCCTTGTTATACTTTAAAACTCAGTCTAAATGACACTTCTCAAAGAGGATTTCCATGACCATTGTGTTTCTATCATAGCACATCCCCCAAGCCATGAGTACCATGCCTCATTTATTAGTTTTTTTGTTTGTTTGTTTGTTTGCTTGAGATGGAGTCTTGCTCTGTCGCCCAGGGTGTAGTGCAGTGGTGCATTCTCAGCTCACTGCAACCTCCACCTCCCAGGTTGAAGTGATTCTCAGGGCCTCAGCCTCCCAAGTAGCTGGAATTACAGGCACGCACCACCATGCCCAGCTAATTTTTGTATTTTTAGTAGGGACAGGGTTTCACCATGTTGGCCAGGCTGGTCTTGAACTCCTGGCCTCAAGTGATCTGCCCACCTCGGCCTCCCAAAGTGCTGGGATTATAGGCACGAGTCGCTGCGTCTGGCCTAGTTTGCTTTTTATTGTCCATCTTCCTAATTAGGGTAAAATCTACAAGAAGGCAGGGCTACCATTCTATTTTCTTCACTGCCAGATCTCTGGCACATAGCCCTGGTTCTGACGCCTGCCAGGGGCTCGATAAATATTTGCATCACCCTCTCCACTTGTGCACTAGATGCCACCTCCCCTCACCTCCTCGAGGTATCGCTCCACCAGTCCCTCCTCTCGTGCATCATCATTTCTCACACTTTCCTGGATCATTCCCCTCTGCAGACAAATGTGGTGTAATTTCTCCTATCTTAAAAAACAAAACAGATAGACAAAAAATCCTCTCTCAGCCCACATCCTCTTTCAGTCAACATGCTGCACATTTGATTTATTGCCTGTCTCCTCCACTAGGTAAGAAGCTCCATGAGGGAATGGCTTGTGTCTGTTTTGCTTATTGCTGTTATCCCTAGTGCCTCAAAAGTGACTGGTGCATAGTAGGCCCTCAATAACAATTTCTGAGTTGATTGAATAAATCCTTTTGTGGAATAAATGAATAAAACAGTAAAGACTTTTTGAATCAATAGAAAAATCAGTCTTATATATTGAGCAATGTCTAAATAACTTAAAATATCAAGATGGAGGCTGGGCACAGTGGCTCATGCCTGTAATTCCAGCACTTTGGGAGGCCGAGGTGGGAAGATTGCTTGACCTCAGAAGTTTGAGACTTCTGCCATGTTGCCCAGCCTGGACAACATAGTGAGACCCTGTCTCTACAAAAAATAATAATTAAAAAAAGATCAACATGGAACCAAAAAACAAATATACATAAGACAGCTCTATAAAGATACGTAGTAGCTACTTAATTGTGTATGTGTATTTTCCATTCTCTGCCTTCTAATATGAAAAGGTTGACAGGATAATTTGAGGGAGAAAGGAAAATCCGCCATAGATTCCTCAGCATCAGGATAACCACCTTGCTTTAGGGCAAAAAATGAAGTCCAGAGGTAGTGACTTTTCCCAAACTTGGTGTCCTCCCTTCTAAGGGATTAGGTCATAATCTTCCACAAAACGCATCCAGATTGCTAACTCATAGTAAAGGAAAAGTTCTTATGTTTACATAGAACCCAGATGCCAGGAATTTTCTAGAAAATGGACATGTAGTAATAGCGCCGGCCAGGAGATGGCGACGCGCCTTTCTGTCCAGGAGGACTACACTCTAGGTGGCACTGAAGGGCTGGAAGAGAAGGCTGGGGCCTCCCGGGGCCAGCCAGGGGCCTCTGGGGGAGGACGGCCTAGAAAACAGGGCTCTGCTTCAGAAGGCTCATTCTTGTTGGCGGGGCCCCCATGAGTGAAACAGTTGTTGAATACGACACATTGTTAAGGCTTCAGATGCGAGAGCAATTACAAGTCCAGGGTGGTTGGCAGGTCTACAGTCAGGATATTTAACTCAAATTCAGGGAGTCTGAAAATCTAGGACAGCTCCTTGGCAACCTAGGACTGACAGCTCTTTTGTTTGACTTCTCCTAAGCTTAGGCAACAGCCTCTGAGAGCCCACTAGATTTCCTCCAACATGGAGACTCAACCTAACCAACATTCTACCACAAGAATCGGTACCTGGGCTATGGGGTCCACCAACACTTAAAATTGAGTAACTGTGTGCGAGGGTTGCAGGTAGGCAATGTGCTGATAGACATTTACATTTCCTAGAGAGAAAGTCCTTTGTTCCATCTCTTTCTCCAAGGGCTCCGTGATTCAAAAAACGGGGCAGGTGCAGTGGCTCATGCCTGTAATCCTAGCACTTTGGGAGGCTGAGGTAAGAGGGTCACTTAAGCTCAGGAGATTGAGGCCAGCCTGGGCAACACGGCAAAACCCCGTCTCTGCAAAAAATACAAAAATTAGCTGAGCATGGTAGCACATGCCTGTGGTCTCAGCTACTTGGGAGGCTGAGGTGAAAGGATTGCTTGAGCCTGGGAGGTCAAGTCTGCAGTGAGCAGGGTTGACATCACTGCACTACAGCCTGGGCAACAAAGTGAGACCCTATCTCGAAATGAATAAATAAATAAATAAATAAATAAATAAATAAATAATTTTTTTTAAAAAGTTAAGCAACTACTCCAGTCTTTCTTCGCTAGAGGCCTCACTAATTCTTTACCCAGCAAGTCCTCTGGGATACTGTAATTTTCCATTTTTTTCACTGAAACGTGTCTCACTCAGGGGACAGAAAACACCATCTGTTATTTGAACAGAGAAGGTAATATAAAGAATTATTGGGGGCTGGGCACGGTGGCTCACGCCTGTAATCCCAGCACTTTGGGAGGCCGAGGCGGGCGGATCATGAAGTCAGGAGATCGAGACCATCCTGGTTAACACGGTGAAACCCTGTCTCCACTAAAAAATACAAAAAATTAGCTGGGCGTGGTGGTAGGTGCCTTGCAGTGCCAGCTACTCGTGAGGCTGAGGCAGGAGAATGGCGTGAACCCGGGAAGCGGAGCTTGCAGTGAGCTGAGATTGCGCCACTGCACTCCAGCCTGGGCTGCGAGTAAGACTCTGTCTCAAAAAATAGTATAACATAAATGTGCAATATAATTCAATATGTGGAAAAAAAAAAAAAAAAAAAAAAGAGTTACTGGGGCCGAGCGCAGTGGTTCACACCTCTAATCCCAGCACTTTGGGTGGCCGATGAGAGAGGATCGCTTGAGTCCTGGAGTTTGAGACCAGCCTGGAAAACACAGTGAGATTTCATCTCTACAAATAACAAAAAATTAGTAGGGTGTGGTGGTGTGTGCCTGTAGTCCCAGCTACTCCGGAGGCTGAAGCAGGAGAGTTGCTTGAGCTCCGGAAGTTGATGCTGCAGTGAGCCGTGATCGTTCCACAGCACTCAGAGTGAGTAACAGAGTGAGACCCTGTCTCAAAAATAAATAAATAAATAAATAAACAAATAAATAAATAAATAAATGAAGTTGTTAACTAGGTAACTAAAAGAGGATAGTAAGGTGTCACAGTAAAAGAGCAATTGCCGGTCGGCCGGGCGCAGTAGCTCATGCCTGTAATCCCAACACTTTGGGAGGCCAACACGGGCAGATCACCTGAGGTTAGGAGTTCAAGACCAGCCTTGTCAATGTGGTGAAACCCCATCGCTACTAAAAATACAAAAGGTAGCTAGGCATGGTGGCACATGCCTGTAGTCCTAGCTACCCGGGATGCTGAGGCAAGTGAATCGCTTGAACCTGGGAGGTAGAGGTTGCAGTAAGCCAAGAATAGGCCACTACACTCAAGCCTGGACAGCAGAGCGAGACTCTGTCTCAAAAAAAAAAAAAAA
>NW_012101943.1:4477543-4485187 GCF_000951045.1 Mandrillus leucophaeus
AAAAAAAAAAAAAAAAAAAGCAACTGCAGGAAGCAGCCCCTGCCCCAGGACTGAGAATAGGAAGGGGTGAGAATTATTAAAACTTGAAACTTGGGACTCAGACTCCGAGGAGGGGGCACCGCTTGGCTGAGCTGGTATTTCTGAGCTGGAGAGGGACCCTGAGGACCTGACATCTCCTGGGAGAATGAGAGCATGATGAAGCTGGTTCTGTCAGTGTTGGAAAAACTGCAAACTACATTCAACTGCTGCTCCAAGAAGGAGCTGCTACTGCCAGGGTGAAGAGGTGAGACTAGAGTGACACTGACGGGCACAGAAACCCCACAGGAAGCAGACAGGAAGGAACGAGGCCTTTCTCCCTCACCATGGTGTTCCCTCTGGGGCCTCCCGTGGGAAGGACCTAACGTGGAGCCAGCTGGCAAAGCAGAACTGTGGTTGGCAGAGTCCCAGCCCAGCATCACAGAGCAAGCACAGAAGGGCAGGTTTGGAGCTGAGAGACAATAAGTGAAGAAGGTCTCCCAAAACATTTTGTTTACTGTAATATGTGCAGCCATTATCCAAACCATTCATCCAGAGGGATTCAAGCTCTTAATAGATTCATCATCAGGCAGTCTCTAGAGGCATATCTCATGGATTTGTTTGGGATTCCCAATGGGCAAACAATAGCAGCCATAGCCGTCTGCTGCCATGGTCTTACAGCAGTGAGCACAGAGGTGGCTCTCACCATTGTCAATCTCAGGTCAGGACGCGTTTCCAAATCCGGTGGGGAGCAATGGAGAACTCTCGGTTGTAGCCCCACTGTGGCTGTGGAAATTGGCCTGTCTATATGATTGGTTTCACTTCTCCAGTGAAGTCTGGGGTTCTGACCCAGAGGCCACTCAAAACCACAAACCAGTTTTCCCTGAGCATTTGTCAGTCTCCCAGGATTGGAAATGTGGATAGCCATTGTGCTGAACAAACACAACTCATGGAGTGTATTCTCAAGCAAATTTATTTGATTTCCCACTGTTCTTTTTCATCTGCCCAGGGAAGCCAGCTCTTCCTCTGCCCCAGATGAAATTTAGAGCAAGTCTATGACTTTCTGGTCACACTTAGTAATGCCAGCAATCTTCCAGTCACTTTAAACCACACAGTATGCATTTAGTAATTAAATTATTCAGTCTCATAACTTCTTGCTTTAAAGTTGAAACTTCTCCCCCATCCCAGTTCAGTATTCTTGAAAGAGGAAGACAAAGGAGGCTGGGGAAAGGGTATGTGGTCAGCTGCTAACATTTCTCCTCCTCCTCCCCCAGATTACTAGCCATGAGCTTTCAGAGCTGGAGTCCTGCAAATGAGAAGAGGCCACGGAAGCAGGAAAGTTCTTGCTTGTCTCGCCCTGGCTTGGGAATTTAGCATCTGCTCTCCCTGGACTTGGGAGCAAATATTGACAGCTGACTCTCACCAGCTCTTTGCAGTGACCCTCAGGCCACTGAAGAGCTCTTCCCTGCAGTTTGCTTCATAGGACAAATGCTCTCCGTGCTTGCTACTCACTCCTTCCTCAACTGAACCTGGTGATACCTTGCGCTTCTCTCTGAGAGGCCAGTTTGCCCCTCCGCACAGCATTCTTGAACAGATCTAAGATAACCCCTCACTGCCAGGCCTTTCTTGGATGTGGCCCACATTGGCCACACACACACACACACACACACATATCCTCTATCATGACAAATTTGGGGAGCACAAGGTGTCCTAGCCTCCTCCCTTGACCTCCACCTCACTCCACAGTCAAAGCTAGGGTCAGCCTATTGCTGTCCTTTGGCTTTTCCAGATGGGAATTGGCCACCTGTGCACTGAGTTCCCTAAGTTACAAGAAACGTGTATTAAGCCCTCTCAGTGGACAAGTTGAAGCCCCATTCCCTGAGCTTGTGATGAAGTCCTTATACTTCCTCTCTTCCCCCATGGTACTCACAACCCACCAAAAACTATGTCCAGAAATCCTCCTTTCTCATCTGCCAGACTGGCCATTCTATCACCATGACTGCAGAGGGGAAGAGTCACAAAACTAGTTAGTTTTCTCTTGCCTGCTTTCTCCCCACTGTGCACGTGGTCTGGTACCTTGCTTAAAAGGCAATTTCTATTGTCTTCAGGCCTTAGCAGAACTTCTTGGTTAATATCTTGTTACATGTTTACATTGAGAAAAAAATGAATAAAGTAACTGTATTGCTTTATTATTCTAAAAGCAACAATATGCTCAAAGCTTCATATTCTCAAAGCTTCCAAACATGAGTAAAATGGCCAGAACAGGACTTTTTAGGTCCCACAGGGACTGTTCAGATAGAGGAGAGGAGAAATGTTGCAAAACTTCCTCCAGGGCCTTGGAATCATCTCTCAGCTGAAATTACTAAACTGTTTCTAATCCTTTGGAAAAGGATCTAAAACTCTGGGATAGCTTCAAGGGCTACCATCTACCTCACTGGTTTACCAGGAGGATTAAATCAGATAATAGTATATGCAAACATAATTTGTAATTGTGTAAACTAGAAGGTAAATACACAGACGTGTATGGGACAATCATAGCTATGGATACTTTAAAGGAATTTTAATTACCTAGAATTTCTAAAGAGCTCTCAGCAGGTATTTACAGTTCAAAGAGGAAATTTTGCTATTTCAAACTAGATCTGGAGCAAACAATGGGGCTGTTTGGCAAGTGTTTCTGAGAAAACAGTCCACATAGAGTGTACATTAGCAACAATGAGAGATTACAGACTAGGTGGCAGACAGGGTCCACCCCAGGCATGGCCTACCCCAGGGTCACCTGCACGCTGTTCTCAGTGCACCTGCTCTGGCCTTCGGAGAGGGCTTGCCCCTCAGTCAGAGAGGCAGTGAATCCCCCAGGAGTGGTCTTACTGATGCGGGTTGGGGCAAGGGTCTCCAGGGACCCTTCTAAGACGTGTTCCAATTTCTCAGGGCCTGTGCTTCCATGGTAACCTGCTCGCCAGCACCTTTATTGGTTTGCCTCCCTTCCCTACCTCTTTCCTCATTCTCTCTCAGAGCTTTCAAGGATCACAAACCAACTGCTTGCACTCAAACCTTTGCTCCAGCTTCCTTTGCGCCAAGCGTGATCCTAATCACTTTTCCCAATACTTCATACATAGTAATCTTTTTTTTTTTCTTTTTGAGACGGTGTCTTGCTCTGTCACCCAGGCGGGAGTGCAGTGGGGGGATCTCAGCTCACTACAAACTCCACCTCCCGGGTTCACGCCATTCTCCTCACGAGTAGCTGGGACTACAGGTGCCTGCCACCACGCCCAGCTAATTTTTTGTATGCCAGGATGGTCTCGATCTCCTGACCTCATGATCCTCCTGCCTCGGCCTCCCAAAGTGCTGGGATTACAGGCGTGAGCCACTGCGCCCGGCCTATTCATAGTAATCTTAAAAGTAGGTGCTGTTGGCTGAGCGCGGTGGCTCATGCCTGTAATCCCAGCACTTTGGGAGGACAAGGCGGGCAAGATCACCTGAGGTTGGGAGTTGGAGACCAGCCTGACCAACATGGAGAAACCACGTCTCTACTAAAAATACAAAATTAGCCTGGCGTGGTAGCACATGCCTGTAATCCAAGCTACTTGGGCGGCTGAGGCAGGAGAATCGCTTGAACCTGGGAGGCGGAGGTTGCAGTGAGCCGAGATTGCGCCATTGCACTCTAGCCTGGGCAACAAGAGTGAAACTGTGTCTCAAAAATACAAAAAAGTAGGTGCCGTTATGATTCCTTACTTTATAGGTGAGGAAACTGAGGCACCGAGACTTGCTGAAGGTCACATAACTTGCAAATGATAGAGCAGTTTGCTTCTAAAATCCACACTCTGAATTACTCACTGTACTTTTCCAACTATTGACCACCAAATAAGCCGACCCAGGGAGCCTGGCATCATTTCTCGAATTGTTTTGAGAAGCCTGACTCAGGAATTGCTGAAAGGCAGAAGAGTAGAGTAAGATCAGTGAAGATTTGAGAACTGAAAGCCTGAATGCAAAACCACATTCCACCTCCACTTATCAGCTGAATGACCTCGGGCAAATCACTTCTCTGACTCAGTTTAAACCTTACTTGTAACACCAAGTGGTGGTGGGGTGGTGAAAAATCATGCCTGACTTACGGAGTTTTGGTGAGGTTGAAATGAGGTGATGCTTTGCAGCATTTGGCAAACTGTGAGCATGATGGAAGATTCTGGATTCCACACCTGGCTTCTGATTCCTTCCTCTGTAGAGCCATCCCTTTAGCCCATCTTCCTGGACATAGGACTCTCACCTGCTCCTTCCTTAAAAGAGTCAGTGTGACGTAAGTTAGGATGATGTAGGTGTGTACTGTGCTTGTTAGCATGGTGTAGGTTTAGTATGGTGTAAATATAGTATAATGGTGGAAGTTTGGAATCTGATAGTAATCTGAATCCCGGCTCTGCTATTTCTACCTTAAGAAAACAAAACAAACAAACAAAAAAACCCACAAAACAAGAAAACGTTGGGCAGGTCATTTCATCTGTCCAAGGGCTCAGTTTTTTCATCTGTAAAATGGGGATAGTAAGACAGGCCTGTGGAAAGGGCTAAGGCAGTGCACAGAAAATGCTTAGCACAGCCCAGCACGTGTTCATGCTCAAAACATGGGAGTTAGTTATTACTATTGAGTTTATGTGGGAAAAAAGAAGGTTGATTAGACTGATTTCACAGGATATTTAATAAGAGAATTATTAGCTTTCTCCATCTACTCGGGGGAAAGTGAGAAAGCCTCAATCTGTCATTGTGTTCCTGTCTACATTCAAACTCCACACATCTTAGTGGGGGTTAAGGATAGGGAGGGTTAGGAGAGAAAATAGTTTTGGAAGCCATTGTGGAAAGCAACAATGACACTACACAAAAGAGAGCTATAGCAGTGAACACCCATTGAATTCCTTAAATATAAACAAAAGCTTTTATTTCTGAATCTTGCCTCCCTCCACCCCAATCAAACAAGAAGAATGTGGGGAGGCGGCGGAGGGGGAAGAGGGCTGGGTAGGAGTGCAGGGAGACAGCAGGGCTAAAAGGACCTCCCTCTGCAGCCTGGCGTGGAATATGCAAGGGGCTGGGCCGGGGCAGAAATGTGGGCGCGGAGGGAAAGACGGTCCGAGCCACAGGGGAGGTGAAAGAGAAAGCCGGCCACGGCCTCCTGACTGAGCATCGCGCCTGATCCGTTGCCCCCCTCCTCCGTGGGCCCGCCCAGCCCTAGGGGTTCACAGGGGAGGACCTGTTGGTCTCCCTCGCTCTGTGAGAACCACTTTACTTTGCTCAGGGGGCTTAAGTGCCTATTTGAAACTCAGCACTTGTTAACTTGTCACGGCATAAAAGAAGGGAGAGAAGCCTGACATTTTCCCAACTCCTGAAAGTGAAAGAAGAAAGGGCTCTTTACTTTCAGGGCCACATCCTGAATGACGGGGTCAGTGTCTGCAACTGATCCGTGTGGGCGCAGACTTCTAATTATTTCCTGGATAACCTGTTATCTATTATCCATCGGGCTGCTTGCCAGAGTATGCTAATATCTCCGGCGTTCCTGGTCTGGATTCTAAGGAGCGGGTTTTTGTTTTTTGTTTTAAAGGGGAAGTAGAGTTGGGGTGCAGGCAGCTGTGAGATTCCCAGTAGCAAGAAGGCTGTCCTCTCCTCTGCCATTAGGAAGCCACGCCGATGCCCCGCGGAACCCGGCAGTCACTCCTCTTTCTCTTGGCTACTTGACTTACGCTCTACTGGGAGTCTCAGCTTTATTGGAACCTTCTGGAAAAGCTTCTGAGAGAGAAATGTTTTTCTGGACCGCTCTCATTTGCTTGGAGAACAAGGAAACTCTTCAAATAACGTTTTGTTTGGGGACGGGAGGGAAGGGAGGGTGTCAGAATTCAATAGGCCTGTTCTTCTGTTGAGTAGGGGCAGAACTTGGCTGTCATCCAGGTGAGCTCTGTATCAACCATCAGTTACACCCTTGGCCTCTATTATTTGTACTAAAGCACAATGAAATGTCACTGAGTGGGAGGAGTACACAAATATAGGACATAATTCTTTTTCTTATTATAAAAATAGCATACCTCTGATTCAAGCAACAGAGTCAGAAAAATAAACACATTTAAAACATTTAAAACATTTTTAAGGTAGTACGTGTGTATTTTAAAAATGGAAACTTATACACTATATACATGTATCAAAATATCACACTGTTTCCCATAAATATGTAAAATTATTATGTGTCAATTAGAAATAATGATAAAAGCCTGTAATCCTAGCGCTTTGGGAGGCCAAGGCGGGCAGATCACTTGAGGTCAGGAGTGCAAGACCAGCCTGGCAAACATGTTGAAACCCTGTCTCTACCAAAAATACAAAAATTAGCTGGGTGTGGTGGCAGGTGCCTATAATTCCAGCTACTGGAGAGGCTGAGGCAGGAGAATTGCTTGAACCTGGGAGGTGGAGGTTGCAGTGAGCTGAGATTGCACCACTGCACTGCAGCCTGGGTGACACAGCAAGACTCCTTCTCAAAAAATAAAAAATAAAAAATTATAATGATAAAAGCAAAAAAAAAAAAATTGAAAACTCCAAGAAGAGCAAAAAGAAAAAACCCAAAATTTCATTCCTCAGAGATAATCACTGTTAATATTTTGGTGTATCTTCTTCAACCTTTTAAAATGATGCTAATTTATATCTGTGAAAAACAGGGTGTTTGATTTAAAAAAATACAATGGTTCCCTGTGATTATTTGGCTGCATCTAGGAGATAACGTATCCTTTAGCACTGGGGATTAGGATTAACTTTCTCCAATCCTCAGAGGGTCAGTTTTATGAGGCTGAGATAAAGCAAGGCTCCTAGTCCAGCGGGCTCCAGTAGTGTCTAAAATCCAGGCCCTTTGGTTTGAAGCATTTATTTCATTTATGTACATGTAGAGAAGGAGGAAGTTCAGGTGGAGCTGCCCAGGAGTAAAGAAAGACTGCGTGTCAATTCATGTGATCAGAAAGCAAACAGGCAGATACTGAACCAGCCCTCCCATGGTAAACATCTAGAAAACTAGACAAAGTACATGAAACGACTGTGTTCACACATCTCAGACATTCCCTGAGAGAAGTGAAACAAATGAGGCAATCCTTAGATTGCCGCAGCTTTTCGCCTAGAAGCACATTCCAGACTACTACCCAGAGACGGAGAAGCAAGCAGAACACAGAAGTCTTGCTGAGTTGAAGAGACAGAGACCCGAGGTGGTTGGAATTTGCCAGGCAGAATACCAGGGAGGAGAGAACTACACAAAGACCTCTAGAAACCTTGACAAAAGTACTCTCAAGTATTTGGTTGAATACTAGGCTACACATGCCCATGGTAAGGCTCCATGAGTCTGGATAAAAAGCAATAATGGGAAAATAACAAATACTGGTGAGCTATAAACTGAATGCTTCCAGAAGCCTGTATGTAGTTGGAAGCTTTTTGAGCTCTAGCCAGCCAGAATAAAGAGACCTCACTGAACACCTGGGACATTCAGTAGAGACCCCAGAAAAACTAGACCTTAGGAGTAAGACTTAACTATCTCTAGAGTGAAGGTTTCTCTAGGCCTGCTCTCACAAAGCTTGAAAACAAGCCTCAAAAGGATCGTGATGATCATTAAGAAACTTAAACTAC
>NW_012101943.1:4485977-4499921 GCF_000951045.1 Mandrillus leucophaeus
TATAATTAAATTATTTTTATTATAGTCTCCCTATTCTATCAAATACTAGGTCTTACTCATTCTTTCCAGCTTTTTTTTTTGTACCCATTAACCTACTCTACCTCTCCCCCATCTCCTGCCCGCCCCCCTCCACAAGCCTTCCCAGCCTCTGGTAACCATCCTTCGAACTGCCTTATCTCCATGAGTTCAATTGTTTTGATTTTTACATCCTACAAATAAGTGAGAACATGTAATGTTTGTCTTTCTGTGCCTGGCTTATTTCATTTAACATAATGACCTCCAGTTCCAGCCATGTTGCAAATGACAGGATCTCATTCTTTCTCAAGGCTGAGTAGTACTCCATTGTGTGTATTTATCACGTTTTCTTTATGCATTCATCTGTTGACAGATATTTAGGTTGGTTTCAAATCTTGGCTACTGTGAACAGTGCTGCAGCAAACATGGGAGTGCAGATATCTCTTTGATACACTGATTTCCTTTCTTTTGGGTACATACCCAGCAGTGGAATTGCTGGACCATATGGTAGCTCTATTTTTAGTTTTTTGAAGAACCTCCAAACTGTCCTTTAGAGTGCTTGTAGTAATTTACATTCCCACCAACACTGTACATGGATTCTCTTTTCTCCACATCCTCACCAGCATTTATTATTGCCTGTCTTTTGTATATAATCCATTTTGACTGGGGTGAGATGATATCTCATTGTGGTTTTGATTTGCATTTCTTTGACGATCTGTGATGTTGAGCACCTTTTCATATACCTGCTTGCCATTTATGACTTCTTTTGTCTTTTGAGAAATGCCCATTCAAGTCTTTTGGCCATTTTTTTATTGGATTATTAGATTTATTTTCCTGTAGAGTTGTTTGAGCTCCTTCTATGTTCTGTTTATTAATCCTTTGTCAGTTGGGTAGTTTGCAAATATTTTCTCCCATTCTGTGGGTTGTCTCTTCACTTTGTTGGTTATTTCCTTTGCTGTGCAGAAGCTTGTTAACTTGATGTGATCCCATTTGTCCATTTTTGCTTTGGTTGTCTGTGCTTGTGGGGTATTACTCAAGAAATATCTGCCCCAAACAATGTCATGGAGAGTTTCCCCAATGTTTTCTTTTAGTAGTTTTATAGTTTGAGGTCTTAGACTTGAGTCATTGATCCATTTTGATTTGATTTTTGTAGAGACAGAAGGGAGGGTTAAAGGGGAAGAAAGGCAGTCTTTCAGTCCATCTTTCCCCTCCTGGGCGCCTTCCTGACTAATCCTTGCTCCGTAGTGGAAGCAGAGGGGGCTCCTTCCCTGTATCCCATCTCCAATGCCTCCAGGGTGCCTGGGGTGGACAAGCGTGAGGAGGAGAGGGTGTGGGTGTCGGGTCCTCTGGCAAACAAGCCAGGACAGGGAAGGGGGATGGCTTTTCCCTTGGGCCAGCAGAGGTCCCTCAGCAGAGAGAGTAGGAGGACGACTTCACTGGCGAGGTCAGGAGCAGTATCAGCACCAAGGGCAAGACTAAAATTGGCAAGGCATGCTGAGAGACACACTCTGAGGTCCACGAGACATTAGAACTCGCTGGTGAGTTGGACTCCTGGGAGCTAGGGGTGCTCAGCTTTCCAGGTGTTAGAGGGCTGTACCCTTTGGGTAGGGACTGACCTCTCTGCAGCACCACGAGGTCCTGTCCCAGCTCTCAGCGGGCATTGGGGCCCTGGCTCTGCTGCAGCAGGGCCTACATAGCTCTGTGCTGCTGGGGTTGCACTGCCCAGAAAAACACTCTTGGAACGAGTGTATTAAGAGATCACAGTGGTCATTGAACCTGCAGTTTTCCATAACCTCATAGTCTAGTGGGAGAACTGGGCTCCAGTGTCTAAAAAGTTTCCTAACATCCAAAAAAGCAGGAAAAATGTATTGAGAGAGATGATGCAATTAGTAGGCAAGAAACTTAAAGCAGCTATTTTAAGTGTGCTCAAAGATTTAAAGGAAAACATAAATATAATGAAGAGAGAAATAGAAACTATCAAAAGGAAACAAATGGAACTTTTAGAACTGAAAAAATACATCTGAGATGAAAAATTAGGTACTGCAAAGGAACTTGAAGACATAGCCATAGAAACTATCCAAAGGGCAGCACACAAAGAAAAAGAAGGAGCAAAATCTCAGTGATCTGTGGGACATCTCAAGGTCTGACATACACGTAATGGGAGTACTAGAATAAGGCAAGAGGCGGAAAAAATATTTGAAGAAGTAATGGTTGAAAAATCTTACAATTTCAACCTGTAGAGTCAAGCACTTTAACCATTCCCCTAGCAGAATAAATACAAAGAAAACTACACGAAGGCAGTCTCAAATTGCTGAAAACCAATAATACAAAGAAAGTCTTTAAAACAACCAGAGAGGCCTGGTGCAGTGGCTCATGCCTGTCATCCCAGCACTTTGGGAGGCTGAAGCAGGTGGATCATGAGGTCAGCAGATTGAGACCAGCTTGGTCAACACAGTGAAACCCCGTCTGTACTAAAAATACAAAAAATTAGCTGGGTATGGTGGCGGGTGCCTGTAATCCCAGCTACTCGGGAGGCTGAGGCAGGAGAATGGCGTGAACCTGGGAGGCAGAGCTTACAATGAGCCAAGATCGCACCTCTGCACTCCAACCTGGGCGACAGAGCCAGACTCCATCTCAAAAAAAAAAAAAAAAAAGAACTGTGACTCCTAACAACATCAACACAATTACTTTTTTGCCTAATAGTTTCAAAATGAATTGCTACATCCATACTACTATTTTTTCTTAAAAAGCTTCCTTAAAAAGGCTAAGATATTTTGCAGTTTTCCCCCCCCCACTAGATTGAGTGTATATAAATATATTTTAATTAAGTATTATTATTATTTAGAGACTTTTTAGGGTCTTGCTCTGTCACCCAGGCTAGAGTGCACTGGCACAATCATAGCTCACTGCAGCCTCAATCTGCTGGGCTCAACTGATCCTCACCTTAACCTCCCAAGTAGCTAGGACTACAGGTTCATGCCACCATGCGTAGCTATTTTTGAAATATTTTTGTAGAAACAGGGTCTCACTATGTTGCCCAAGCTGAAAGTATATATAATCAAAATATGTGTTAAAAAATTACTTAGATTAGTTCTCCCCCACTTCCCTTCCATATGATTATGTTGTATGTTTATTTTTATTTATTTATTTATTTTGAGACAGGGTCTCACTCTGTTGCCCAGGCTGGAGTGCAGTGGCACAATCTGGGCTCACTGCAACCTCCACCTCCTATGTTGGAGTGATTCTTCCACCTCAACCTCCCAAGTAGCTGGGACTACAGGCATGCACCACGCTGCCCGGCTAATTTTTGTATTTTTTGGTAGAGACAGGGTTTTACCATGTTGGCCAGGCTGGTCTTAAACTCCTGACCTCAAGTGATCTGCCTGCCTCAGCCTCCCAAAGTGCTGGGATTACAGGCTTGAGCCACTGCACCCAGCTTATATTGTATGTCTAAAATACATTTGTAAATCTCTCAGTGTCCAGTCAGGGGACAGAAAGAATAAAAATTATTTTGACCAAGAAAACTTAATGTAAATATTTGTTAACTAGGCATTAAGCTGGTACATAGGTAACTAGACAGGTTAAAAAAAGACAAAGTCCCTTAGTCTATCTTGCACTTTGAATGGATCTTTTACCTATGTATGATTTTATAATCCCATGCATTGGTCACTGGAAAATATCAGTTGACTGAGTAAGGCAGATGTTCTAAATGTTGACGTATTTCATTATATACTACAAAAACTACATTTGTTAATATCACCACCAATCTTTTCAAAAAAGCCTTTGAGTATTAGGAACTGTCAAGCTCACAATGGCAGATGTACATTTTTAAAATTTCTAATTTTAGCTTGAAAACTCAAAGTTTATCATCACACAAACTCTATCAGTTGTTTCCCTTGAAGTGACAGGCTCACTTTGTTCATTTTTGAGAAAATCTCTATTAAATGCCCAAAGCTAAATAACCATTTTGTCTGTCAGTTCTTTCAGTCAAAAATGGCATTCAGTTTAAGAAGTGGCTAGTTCGTCTAACAACTCAAAGGATTGCACTAATGATGTTCCTTGAGAGAACAATCATATTTTGTCATACAGTGGAAGCACTTCCCACTTAATCATAAGAACACTGAAATGACATGTACATAAGAAGCATGGTTTTTTACTTTTTGTTTTTTAGAGATGGGTCTTACTATGTTGCCCAGGCTGGTCTTGAACTCCTGGGCTCAAGGGATCCTCCCACCTTGGCCTCCCAAAGTGCTGGGATTATAGATGTGAGCCACTGAGCCTGGCCAGCAGCATGATTTAATAAAGTTACTGATTTTTACTGCTTCATCCAAGATATTCTTAAATGTAACTAGGTTATTTTTCCTTAAAGTACATTGTGGCAAAAAAAAAAAAAAAAAAAATCATGACAACTACTGCAATACTGCCTTTTTTCATGCTGAAGTGCTAGCAGTTTTACTCACCATTGTTTTTGCATCATCAGTGCAACAGTCAATGCAGTGAAAAAGGAAAACATTTTTAACATTTGCCAAAGAAACCTCATATTTGTTAGTGCCATTCAGCATTCTTACTGCAACCTTCACCCCTGCCCTAGTCTCTGGCAACCACTCATCTACTTACTGTCTCTATAGATTTGTCTGTTCCGGACATTCCATATAAGTAGAATCATACAATGTATAGTCTTTTTTGACTGGCTGCTTTCACTTAGCATGTTTTCAAGATTCATGCATGCCATGACATTCCTTTGTACATATTAAGAATAATCCATTATATGGCTGTACCACATTCTGCTTATTCATCTATTGGTGGACATTTAGGTGATTTCTACTTTTTGTCTATTATAAATCATCCTGCTATGAATTTCTTTGTACAAGTTTTTGTGTAGACATATGTTTTTATTTCTTTTGGGTATATACTTAGGAGTGGAGATACTGAGTCATATAACAATTCTGTTTAACTTTTTGAGGAACTACCAAACTGTTCTCCAAAGTAGTTGCACCACAAAAAAAATCGTCAATGGCTTTTTCATCATTTAAGGTGAAATCCTATTATTTTTCACCCTAAATTTAACTCATGGTGAATTATATTAGTGAATTTCTTGATAGAATTATTGGGCTGGGCATGGTGGCTCATGCCTGTAATCCCAGCACTTTGGGAGGCCGAGGCAGGCAGATCACGAGGTTAGGAGTTTGAGACCAGCCTGGTCAACATGATGAAACCCCGTCTAGTAAAAATACAAAAATTAGCCGGGCATGGTGGCGTGCACCTGTAATCCCAGCTACTTGGGAGGCTGTGGCAGATGAATTGCTTGAACCCAGGAGGCGGAGGTTGCAGGGAACTGAGATCACACCGCAGGACTTTAGCCTGAGCGACAGAGTGAGACTCTGTCTCAAAAAACAAAAACAACAACAAAAAAAATTGAATTATCCTAGCATTCCTAGCATAATTCCCAATGAGTTATTTCTTAGCGGCAACTTTCTGAGTTTCAGTTTTGTTACCTGTAAATTGTGAATAATGATAGTATCTACCTCATAGTGTTGTGAAGATTTAATGAGATAATAAATATAAAGTGCCTTTCACAGTGCTCGGCATATACTAAATGCTCAATAAATGTTAGCTACATATTATTATTTATAGCTGTAGCTTCCCGGAAAATTCAAGACATTTTTCAGCCGCAAATTCTGAGCCAACTAAATTCCTGTGCAGAGAAGTTTTCTGTGGGGAACAGTGCACTTAGTAGTTAAGGCTGAGGCACTGGAATCAAGCCAACATGAGTTAGAATGAGGTGTAGAGTACTGGGTTTACCACTTTCCAGCTCTATTTTTCAGCACACTTTGCTTAACCTTTTCAGAGCTTCACTTTTGTCATCTGCAAAATAGGGATATTAATGTCTATTTATTTTGTGAAGGTATGGATTAATCAAGGTCTTTTATATAAAGCACTTAAGCTACATAATGGCACAGTGTATACTGAGTTGCCCCCCGACCTTTTATTTTTTTTGGTAGGGTCTCACGCTGTCATCCAGGCTGGTCTCCAATTCCTGGGCTCAAGCAATCCTCCTGCCCTGGCCTTCCAAAGGCTTGGATTACAGGAGTGAGCCACTGCACCCAGCCTGTGTGAGTTGGACCTTGAATGGGGAAGAATAATCTGGCAAAATAAACATGTTCCATGAGATGGCAATAAACTGACCCATACAGGGACCTGACTTGACCAGGGTTAACCACCTCCTCTCCACTCTTCTTTCTTCTCAAGAATAGAATTTTTTCCTAACAGGGCAAGCAAGCAGTGTGGTATGATGGAGAAACATTGACCAGGGAGTTGGGAGACCTGGATGCTAGTTTTGATGCTTCTGCAAATGGCTGCTTGGCCTTGAATAAGTCACTCTATAGCTAGATCAGTGACTTTCAAAGTTTTGATCACACCCTAGGTAAAAACTGCATTTTACACCATGTTCTAATATTTATGTATTTATATACATAACTGAAAAAATTTTCACAATACAATTCTTATCCTTGCTATTGGAGTATTGTATTAGTTGTCTATCACTGTGCAACAAACTACCACAAATGTAGTGGTTTAAAACAACACACATTTATTATGTTACCATTTTCATGGGTCAGGGTTCCAGGCACAGCTTAGCTGGATTCTCTACTCAGGATCTCACAAAGATGCAACCAAGGTGTCTGCTGGGGCTGTGGTCTCTTGTGGCGCTTGGGGCCCTCTTCCACACTCACCTGGTTATTTTCAGAATCCATGTCCGTGCAGCTGTAGAATTCATGGCAGCTTGCTTCTACTTGAAGGCCAGCAGGATAATCTTTCTTTCAAGGAACTTGCCTGATTAGGTCAGTCCCACCCAGGATACTCTCTCTTTTCATCAGCTCAAAAGAGAGATTTGGTTCACTGATTATGGACCTCGATTATTTCTGCAAAATTCCTTCCATTACCGTATAACTAACAAACTATTGTGAGTGATATTCCATCAAGTTCACAGGTACTGCCCATGCTCAAGGGAGGGATTGTATGAGGTCATTGGAGGTTATCTTAGAATTCTGCCTACCACATGTGTGATGTACCTGATATTTTCTACTATTTTCATCCTTTTAAGAAAATAGATTGGCAGGGCACAGTGGCTCATGCCTGTAATCCCAGTACTTTGGGAGGTTGAGGTGGGCAGATCACAAGGTCAAGAGATCGAGACCATCCTGGCCAACAGGGTAAAACTCCATCTCTACTAAAAATACAAAAATTAGCTGGGCATGGTGGCATGTGCCCATAGTCCCAGCTACTCGGGAGGCTGAAGCAGGAGAATCACTTGAACCCAGGAGGCGGAGGTTGCAGTGAGCTGAGATTGTGCCACTGCACTCCAGCCTGGTGACAGAGTGAGACTCCATCTGAAAGAAAGAAAGAGAGAGAGAGACGGAGAGAGAGAGAAGAGAGGAGAGGAGAGGAGAGGAGAGGAGAGGACAGATTTTTGCCACCTAGTTACTTGGTTGTGCTGGCAGTTTGAAAACCCCTGGACTGGATGATTTTCTAGGGCCATGAATCCATGCGCTCAAGCATGGACCAGGCCTTTGTACACTCAGAGGGCTCTGGCTTCACAGGGGCTGGAGATAACTATATTAATAAATTGTGCAGAGAGCTTCAAGATGTCAGTGTTAACTTGATTGAGTGTCTTTGGCTCTGACCCTCACAGAGAACTCCTACCTTTCCAAGTTGGGAGCCGAGCCTCTCAGCATGCTGGCTACTTTATCAGGACAACTCCCAAAAAGAGGCACCAATCAGGACAAACTCAGAAGCCGCCAGCTGTCATCAGTTCTCTCTGGCTCATCAGCTCCCAGGAATGCCAAGGAAACAGGGTGATGTGGGGGAACGGAAAACATGCCTAGGCCCAGCACAGCCACCATCCATGGGCATGTGACCTGTGCTCAGACCCTTCTCCTCTCTAAGCCTGTTTCCATCTCCAGTCAAGGAATCTCTGAGGACTTACCCCATTCAGAACATTTATGACTCCGAGAGGAAGCCGATGTACTACTTCTCTTGGAGGATGACATGGGAAGGGGACCATCTCCAGAGGTGGCTTTATTTGGCTAGCCAATGCAATGACCAGGTGTGTTCCAGAAAAGTTCAGCAGTGAGAAGTCAGACTGTGAATGGCCCAAGAGCAGGGATGAGGCCTTCTCTACCTTCGAGTTCCTACGTCAGGCATAAAACCTGGCACCTAAAACTTCCTTTAGCTGAACAAAGGGATTCTGAATGACTTTATTATTGCTTTTTTTTCTTTGATCTCCCAGATTCCACCACCTTTGCCCGTGGAAAGGAACTGATTGTGGATATTTTAGCTAGCAGGCTTATAAATGCTGCCTTCCGAGGAGTTGAAAAAAAATTTGAATTGTTTCTCATCAGAGATAGCTGGGCCATAGAATAGTGCTGAAACTGAGTGACAGGGGACTTTGGTGCAAGTTCCTTGGGTCTGTCTGACACCTCAGGCCTCTGCAGGGCATTCTAGCCCCTCATCTCCATTTAGAATCACTGCCGTCTCCTGCCTGGGGTTGGGAGGTCACATAGGAACACAGGAGGGGAGGGAGGGTGCTTCTGTGAAAGAGATGCAGGATTGGAGGAGAGAAAGAAGTGGAGCGAGAGAGGGAGAGAAAGAAGTAGAGAGAGACACAGAGAGAGAGAGACAGGAGCAAAGGAGAAAGATTGATTTTAACAGTAGATTATTTCCCTCCAGGGAATTTTCAAACGCAAAACAAAAACAAAACCCACAAACCTCAAATACCATTTTTCCCCGCTTTATCTCTGCTGTGGTCTGAACATTTGTGTCTCCTCAACATTCTTGTGTTGAAACTTAACCCCCAGTGGGATCCTATCGAAAGGTGTGGTGTTTGGAAGCATATCAGGAAGGATGGCTTCATCCTCACATATGGGATAAGTGTCCTTAAGAGGCCTGAGGGAGCTTTTTCTCCCCTTCATCCATATGGGGACACATAAAAGGAACCATCTATGTTCATCTTGAACAGCAGGCTGTCACCAGACATTTCATCTGCTGATGCTTTGAACTTGGACTTCCCGTCCTCCAGAAGTGTGAGCAATACATTTCTAGTGTTTCAAAATTATCCAGTCTAAAGTATTTCATTGTAGCATCCCAAACTGACTAAGACAATCTCTGTCCTTCCTGCCCACCTCCCCCAACTCCACCATCCCCCTCCTGCCCACGAACAGAAGTTTTTGAATTAGTGCAGAGATTGCTGAACAGGGGAACCCAACAATCCACTCTTGGGTCAATAAGAAGTTTAAGAGATAAACCATCCATGCAGACGGCCCCCAGTTAGGAGACAGGAGGCACTCTTAGCCCCATCACTCCCTAGCTGTGTGAGCCTAAACAAGGTGCTTTTGCAAGTGTGGATCATAGGGAAGGACTGCTTCTTTCCCTTTCCTGATATGTCCTTCCCTGGGCAGGGAACTCTCCTAAGGGAGCCCTCCTGGCCTCTGTCTGTCCTATAGCCATGCCTTCCCAGGGAGGAGGATGCAACAGTTAACTTCCCTTTGCCCTTGTTCAGCCAGCTCTATGCCCACACGGTGACCTATATGGATTACATGAGCGGGATTTCTTATCTTCTGGCCTCCCTCCTAGGGAGGAGGATATGAACCCTGCACTCCCTTCCCATAGGTGGCAGCAGGCTGGCCACAGAACACCCTCTGACTGAAGGCGGTCCTTCCTATCAGGCGCTCTCTCTGCTCGGCTTCTCTTTCTTCAGATTCTGGTAACTGCTCCCTCTGCCTTCATTTCAGCTCTGGGATATTACACTGTCCTTTGTGGATTCTCCATGCTCTGCCCACACTTTTGTGAAGAATCCCTTTATTAGATTTTGTTCAAATTACACAGAGTATGTCAGCTATCCCTGAATAACAGGAGGGCTGACTGAATTCCACTGGTGAGTTTAGAAGACATTTGGCCTATTTCAATGCCTTCCTCTTTCTTTCTTCTTAGGGGCTGGTCTTTCTACATTGTTGTGCAATGAAGTGGCCTTACCTCCCACTGCAGAGAGGCCTGTCTTCCCCAGCACTACCTGAGTGCCTATTCTTTCTTTCTTTCTTTCTTTTTTTTTTTTTTTTGACACAGGGTCTTGCTCCATTGCCCAGACTGGAATGCAGTGGTAAACATGACTCACTGCAGCCTTGGCCTCCCAGGCTGAGGTGAGCTTCCCACTCAGCCTCCCTAGTAGCTGGGACTGTAGGCATGCACCACCACACCCAGCTAATTTTTTTATTTTTTGTAGAGATGGGGTCTCACCATGTTGACCAGGCTGATCTCAAACTCCTGAGCTCAAGCGATCCACCCACCTAGGCCTCCCAAAGTGCTGGGATTACAGGAGTGAGCCACTATGCCCAGGCTGGGTGCCAGTTCTATCTAACTCATTCTAGGCTTTGGTATTAGGCAGCCCTAGGACAGAAATGTATTATTACTTAATATCAGCATTTCTATCAGTAATAAATAGGGTCTCTATTGGTTAACTGATTTGTCTTGTTTCTCAGCTGGTGGAGCACTTAGGTTGGTAGGGCGTGTCACTGAGCCCCTCAAATGCGTCACATTGGTAGCCTCCCTGGCCACTCAGGGCCACTGGGTGGAAGAGGCTGTCACATGAGCCCTTATGTAACGGCTATTAGGAAACTCTCTTTAAGATAGTGTGACTTCTCTTTCCCCTGTGGCGCCCTGCCCTGTCCAGAGGAGGCTGCTGTGAGGCGGGTGGAAGGAATGTGTCCTGGTCTCCGTCAAGCTCTTGAGTCAGTCACTTGGCTGCTCGGCAGAATTGTTCAAGTAGACTGGGAAGGAGACCCAGGATAGTTCATGAGTGGCTGTGTCACTGTCCCATGGCAGTGCCGAGAGTGGACGCTCATGCACAAAGGGTATCAGAACCAGGCTTAGGAAGCCCAGCCCTGCAAGCCAAGGGCAAAGGCCAACCTGCTGCCACCTGCAGGAAGGGAGTGAGGGTTCGTATCCTCCTCCTCAGGAGGGAGGCCAGAAGATAAGAGATCCCGCTCATGTAATCCACATAGGTCACCCTGTGCGTATAGAGCTGGCTGAACAAGGGCAAAGGGAAGATAGCTGCTGCATCCTCCTCCCTGGGAAGGCGTGACTATAGGGCAGACAGAGGCCAGGAGAGCTCCCTTAGGAGAGTTCCCTGCCCAGAGATTACTGAGGAGGGGCCGTATTCTAGTCTCTCCATGAAGAGGAGTGGGCAGTTAGTTGTACAGAGGAAGAGCCCCAACAACCCTCTGAGCCTCCAGGTCCTGTTGTCCAGCCGGTGGGTTACCCAGGGGAACGCTTCGCTCTATTGCCTTCTTCTGGGTTCCTGCCTCTGCTACCAGTGTGTTTGGAAATGCTCATTAGTTTTAATACTAACATGGGGAAAGATAATTAGGAAGGTGAATCCACTGCAAAATAAATTCTCTGATGCATTTACAAAGGAATGAATTTATCTATTGTTCGGGCTTGCTCTGCTCCACTTCCCTTCCATTAGCACAGTTTAGAGCGAGCTGGGTGTGAGCCACCCTTGTTGTTCCATTGTGGGGGCCAGAGGATGCTGTAGACAATAAGCACAAATAAGCTTCAAGGAGGAAGAGGTCCTATTAGGCCAGGGCAGACAGAAAAGCCTTCATAGAGCTGGGAATTGAACTAATTTTTAGCTGGGAGATATTCTACAACATAATTTGTTGTGACTCTTTATGATTTCATTGTATAGTTCTTACCATAATTTAGTCAATCCCCTATTGTTGAGTCAATCCCCTATTGTTGAACATCAAAGTTATTTCCATTTTTTGTTGCTATAAATAATACTGTAATGAACATCCTTATATACATATTTTTACATATTTATCCAATAGTTAAAGGATATTTTTCTTGAAAGGGAGTTGATGAGTCAAAGGGTAGGCACATTTTATTATTATTATTATTATTATTATTATTATTATTATTATTGAGATGAAGTCTCGCTCTGTCGCCCAGGCTGGAGAGCAGTGGTGCGATCTCAGTTCACTGCAAGCTCTGCCTCCCAGGTTCATGCCATTCTCCTGTCTCAGCCTCCCAAGTAGCTGGGACTACAGGCGCCCACCACCATGCCTGGCTAATTTTTTGTATTTTTAGTAGAGGTGGGGTTTCACCATGTTAGCCAGGATGGTCTCAACTCCTGAACTTGTGATCCGCCCACCTCGGCCTCCCAAAGTGCTGGGATTACAGTCGTGAACCACTGCGCCCGGTCATTATTTTTATTGTTTTTGAGGCAGGGTCTTTGTTGCCCAGGGTGAGGCACAGTGGTGTGATCATGGCTCACTGCAGCCTTGACTATCCTGGGCTCAAGCGATCCTCCTCCCTTAGCTTCCTGAGCAGCTGGGAGTACAGGTGTGTGCCACCACGCCCAGCTAATTTTTGTATTTTTAGTAGAGACAGGGTTTTGCCATGTTGCCCAGACTGATCTCCAACTTCTGGGCTCAAGTGATCTGCCTGCCTCAGCCTCCCAAAGTGCTGGGATTACAAGCATGAGCCACTGTGTCCAGCCCTCACATTTAAAAAATCAGTATTTTTTTTTCTGATTGCCAAAGTAATACTCTCCGTGAAACATTCAAACACAAGATTGTGCTTTAATGTTTTACAATGAGTATTACTTTGGCAATTAAAAAAAAATCAGACCATCATTGGTTTTGAAAATGAAAGTCTCCTATAGTTTCACATCTCGGAAATGTTTTATGCTAACTTTTAAAAATGAGACACTAACATGTAACAGAAACACCTCTGAAGACTTACTTTTCATCACACTTAGAATGGACGCCAGAGCCCAGAGCCCACACCATGGCCTCATCTCCCTCCACTCTTTCCTCCCCCGCTTTGCTCCAGCTGCTCTGGCTGCCTTGCACTTTTAGAACCAGTTAAACATGGCAATACGATAGGCCTCTGTGATGGCTGGTTCTTCCGGTCAGAATGTCCTTGCCCCAAATATTCACGTAATTCCCGCCCTCACATTTATTCAGGTCTCTGCTCAACTGTCACTATTTCAGAAAGCCCTTCCCAAAGCATCCTACCCAGAATAGCACATCTTATAATTCAGTTTCTTCCTACCACGTATCATTACATGATGTTTAATTCTATGTCTATTTATTTGCTTATTGTCTATTTAGAAAACTGTGAGAGCAGCCGGGTGTGGTGGCTCATGCCTGTAATCCCAGCACTTTGGGAACCTGAGGCAGGTGGGTCACTTGAGGTCAGGAGTTCATGACCAGCCTAGCCAACATGGTGAAACCCCATCTCTACTAAAAATACAAAAAATTAGCTGAGCCTGGTGGTGCACACCTGTAGTCCCAGCTACTCAGGAGGCTGAGGCAGGAGAATTGCTTAAAACCGGGAAGTGGAAGTTGCAGCGAGCCGAGATCTCGCCACTGCACTCCAGCCTGGGTGACAAGAGCGAAACTCTTTTCAAAAAAAAAAAAAGATAAAAGAAAGAAAACTGTAGCTCTCTGCATATCCCCAGTACCTGGAACAGAAACTGGCACATAATAGGTGCTTAATAAATGCATGTTGAATGATTGAATAAAATTAAACTCTGTAGTATTGAAACCTGTTTTTGTGTGTGTGTGGTTAACGGGAGTCTCTTAATAGATAATAGCTAGTACTTTTTTCAATTCTCTTATATATTCATTTGAAGTGTGCATTATAAAATCCATTGTTCAACATACAAATGAGTATCATTGACTTTGGGATCAAAGAAAGGGGAAATTATTCAAAAGAGCACTGTATGTATTTACACAGATGAAGCTGCGTTTTTACTGAACGGTATATCATGGGCATCTTTTTCACATCAGTATATAAATCTTTCTAGTCTGCACAGTGGTACACAGTTTATTTACCCAATTCTCTTTTGATGGGCATTTGGATTGTTTC
>NW_012101943.1:4499971-4512515 GCF_000951045.1 Mandrillus leucophaeus
AATGAAAAATTTTAAGCAAGGAGGTCGTGGGATCAGTTCTGTAGGTACATTAGAAAATGACTGACTGCAGTGCAGACAATGTATTGAAGGGTTTGAGTATATAAATCTTTCTAGTCTGCACAGTGGTACACAGTTTATTTACCCAATTCTCTTTTGATGGGCATTTGGATTGTTTCAAATTTTTCTATATTATAGGCAATGTTGCATTGCACAGCCTTACACATATATCCTTTGCATGCTTTTAATGTTTTATATCTTTTATCTGAGATGATGGAAAAACCTACAAGCATGAATGTCTAGCAAGAGATTGGAAATGCAGTCTGGGAGCTGAGAGCTATCTAGCTTGGGGATAGATTGGAGACTTCTTCACACATATCCAATCATTGAAGTAATAGGAATCCATGAAATATAAAGAAGGAAATCGAGCAAAGCTGGAAAACATGAATCTTAAGCAATGTCTGCACTTAGAGGGCAGGAGGAGGAAGGCAAGAAACTATTCATTTTCGACAGTTATTTTTTTTTTTTTTTTTTGAGACGGAGTCTCGCTCTGTCGCCCAGGCTGGAGTGCAGTGGCCAGATCTCAGCTCACTGCAAGCTCCGCCTCCCGGGTTTACACCATTCTCCTGCCTCAGCCTCCCGAGTAGCTGGGACTACAGGCGCCTGCCACCAAGCCCAGCTAGTTTTTTGTATTTTTTAGTAGAGACGGGGTTTCACCGTGTTAGCCAGGATGGTCTCGATCTCCTGACCTCATGATCCACCCGTCTCGGCCTCCCAAAGTGCTGGGATTACAGGCTTGAGGCACCGCGCCAAGTTATTTCTTGACAGTTATTTCTTGATCAGTATTTTCTGAAGGCTGGAAACACAATGACACAATATGAGTGATGTGGACTTTGTTCCTGCCTTCCTATGGCATAAAGTCTCATGGAAGAGGAACGCAGAAAACAAACAATGAAATCAGATGATCATAATAGAGTGGATAACACAGGATGACACGGAAGTACATAGGAGGGCAATTGCCACAGACGATAGCCTTAATGGAAAGTGCTCTAGAAGTTACCTCTGAGCTGAGCCTGATGTAAATAGGAGTTAGCTAGGTGAGGGGGTGTGGGTCAGGAGTGAGGAAGACTTCCAAGCTGGGGCAACAGCACTTTCAAGGTTCGGAGTTGTGAGGGAACGTGGCACATCCAGGGCACTGGAAAAAACAGTTGACTGTGTGTCAGGAGAGCTGAGAGTGAGGTGGGTGGTTGGGGAGAGGACTGAGAGGTAGGCAGGAGCCGTGATAAGAGGTTTGGCTTTAATTTTAAAGGCAATGAAAAATTTTAAGCAAGGAGGTCGTGGGATCAGTTCTGTAGGTACATTAGAAAATGACTCTGACTGCAGTGCAGACAATGTATTGAAGGGTTTGGCATGGGAGAGAAGAAGACCAGAGGGTCACCTGGTGGGAACCAGGGAAGAGGGGATGTGGCTCCAAGTCAGAGTAATAGCATTGGGTGTAAAGAGCAGTGGATGAATTCTGGAGGCATTTGGGAGGATTGGGAGGTAGAATTGCCAGGATTTGGTTACAGGCTGGATTGAAGGGGAGAATGAAAGTGAAGAATCAAAGATGACGAACGAATGCGAAGAGCAACTCCTGGTTTGGGTAATTGAGATAGGAAGATAAGCTGGTCCAGAAGGCAGTAAGGATGAAAATTTTACCTCTGGACAAGTCTAGTTGTATGTGGGATGGTCAAGTAGAGGTGTTAAGAAGACAGGAGAGAGAGATCTGGGCTGGAGACAGTTCGGTGTCACGGGCGTCCAGACAGAATTGACACCTTGGTAAATGTGAACTCTATAACAGCCGGGGCTTTGTCTTCTTCATTGTGGTACCTCAGGGCTTAGAACCTTGCCTGATTCCTGGTGGGTGCTCAGTAAATATTTGTGGAGTGAAGGAGTGGATGAGATCACTCAGGGAAAGTGAGGGAAGAAGGCCCAAGCCAGAAAGCCAAGGAGCACAAGGAGTACCACTACTGCACAGGAGAAAGAGAGACAGAGGGAGGGAGAGGGAGAGCGAGAGACAGGGAGGAGAGAGAGGGAGAGAAATAGAGAGGGAGAGAGAAGGGCATGTCAGGGGCACAGAGAGGAAGCAGTCAGGGCAGGAGGAGCCGGGCAAGGAGAGGCAGGAAGTGGTGAATAATGTCAAAGCTGTTGAGAGTAACTCAAAGGAACAACAAAAGTCCAAGAGATTTGGGCAACATGGAGGTCATTAGTAATCTTGATGAGATTGTTTTCAGAGGACAGAGGAGTGACAAGGAAGGGTGTAAGGGGAGATAAGAAGTATACATGACCCTTTCAGGAAGTTTGACTGTGAATTAGGTATAAAAGGCAGTGAAAACAAGAGTATTTTTTTTAAGAGGTGGAGACTTAAGGATTTTTTTCATGATTTTGAGAAAGAACAGCAGAGAGGAGATTAAAGACTCGAGAAGATGACAGGATAATTGTTAGAAAGAAGTGAGGAAATGGGAAGAGATGGGATTCCCTTCCAGATGGAGGAGTGGGTTCAGGTCAGTAAAGAGACGAGTTCTGTTTTAACCAGAAAAATGAAATGTAGGTTATGATGAATTTCCAGGTTTGCAGGTGAGAAGTTGGGGTGTTTCCATCCGGTGTCCTCCAGACTCTCCCTGAGGCCACCAAGCAATGATGGGGAATGGCTATGGAGGAAGGAAAAGCAGTAGCAGAGCAGTGAAAGGGGAGTCAAGGGGAAAGAGGGGTCCATCCAGAGACAGGGAAGGCAACACGGGCCCAGTACAATGGAGAGAAGAACATGAGGACTGATGAGGCATAGGGCTGGTCAGTTGGAGATTATTCATAATATGGGAAGTTTCTGGAAAGTGATAGAGGTTGGACCCTCTACTGTCACGATCTGAGAAATGAGCAGATATGTGAGAAGTGAAGGCAGCAGTTATATATAACTGGAGAGAATTCTGGAAGAGGAAAGCAGGAGTAGAGGGAGTGCTAAGGGTCATCTGAGCTTAATTCAGGATTTTTAGAAGAAGTGCAGCTAGGCTTGGACATGGGGCAGGAGAGGGAGGGTTTGAAATGTTGGAGGAAGAGGCTGGGCGTAGTGGCTCATGCCTGTAATCCCACCACTTTGGGAGGCTGAGGCAGGCAGATTACCTGAGGTCAGGAGTTCGAGACCAGCCTGGCCAACATGGTGAAGCCCTGTCTCTACTAAAAATACAAAAATTAGCTGGGCATGGTGGCGGGTACCTGTAATCCCAGCTACTCAGGAGGCTAAGGCAGGAGAACCACTTGAATTTGGGAGGTGGAGGTTTCAATGAGCCAAGATCACACCATTGTACTCCAGCCTGGGCAACAAGAGTGAAACTCCATCTCAAAAAAAAAAAAAAGGAATAAATGTTGGAGGAAAAAGAAGGACCCTTCTCTTTTGTGACAGGAAAGAAGTTGGACAGGCTTGGCACACCAGCAGAGAGGTGGAGGTATGGATTCGAAATTCCAGGGAAACTGTTATTTCTCTGTGGGTTATGCATGAGAGAGCAGGAGGCACTTGTTCTCTACTTTCCCCAAACCTCTACTTCACAGGCAATTAGACATTTGATGCCCACCCCATCCCTAGCAATCTGACCCACCGGGGACTAAGGATTTGGCAGTCTCTGCCCTGGCCCTAACAGTTTGAAAGACTAGTGTAGCTCCTGCCTCAGTGCCCCCTTTTGGGAAGGAAGAATCACAGAAAATCAGGGTAGGAAGTGACCTCAAAAACATGTGGTTCACATCTCAAAGTATACAGATGGGAGACATTAAGTCACCATCACCGAGTCTCCCAAGCATTCACCTTTTCTCCCCAGCTGTTAATTTATGACTCTCTTGTGAAAGTCTTCAGCATCTCTCCATTGTCCATGGAAAGAAGTCCTCAGTCTTTAGCTTGGGATTCAAGGCCCTCCACCATTTGGCCTCACTTGACTGCAAGTCTCAGGTTCTACTTCCCTCTTACATTTAAAACCTTTTCATTTGGGCTAATGTTCTTTCAGATCGGAGCACCTTACCTTCATCTCAAATTAATGTTTGTGTATAATGTGAAATAACAAAGTTATTGAGTGATAAAGCTTCTAGAAGCAAACAGGAGACTATCTTCACAACCTTGGAGTAGGCAAATCTTTTCTTAGGTTGCAGACAACAAAAACTACAAAAGACAAAAAAAATCAGACTTTTTCAAAATTAGAAATTTCTACACCCTTAAGAAAATGAATAATAGGCAATTCTCAGACTGGGAGGGAGTATCTGCAAAACGAAGAATGTTATTAATAAAATAGAAAGCATTCCTACAACTTAATAATAAGAAAAGCAACCCATTTTTAAAAAGTGGGCAGACACTTCACAAAGGAAGATGTAACGATAACTGGTTAAGCACATGAACAAATGCTCAACATCACTAGTTAGCAGGAAAATACAAATTAAAACAAACACGCATCCATAGAGTAGCTAAAATTAAACTACCTGTGACACCAAATGTTGATGAGGATGTAGAGCAACTTGGATGGTCATAGACCACTTTGAAAAGCAGTTTGGGGCCGGGCACGGTGGCTCACGCCTGTAATCCCAGCACTTTGGGAGGCTGAGAGGGGCGGATGACGAGGTCAAGAGATTGAGACCATCATGGCCACCATGGTGAAAACCCATCTCTACTAAAAATACAAAAAAAGTAGCTGGGCATGGTGGCACGCACCTGTAGTCCCAGCTACTTGGGAGGCTAAGGCAGGAGAATTGCTTGAATCTGGCAGGCAGACGTTGCAGTGAGTCAAGATTGTGCCACTGCACTCCAGTCTGGCAATAGAGCGAGACTCTGTTTTTTTAAAAAAAAAAAAGCAGTTTAGTAATTTCTTACAGTTAGACAAACACATACTCTTCAACCCAGCAATTAAATGTCTAGATATTTACCCAGAGAAAGAAAAACAAGCCAGGTGTGGTGGCTCTTGCTTGTAATCCCAGCACTTTGGGAGGCCAAGGCAGATGAATCACTTGAGTTCAGGAGTTTGAGACCAGCCTGGGCAATATGGCGAAATCATGTTTCTACCAAAAAAAAAACAAAACCAAAAACAACAAAACAAAACAAAACAGCAAAAAGTAGCCAGGTGTGGTGGCATGCGCCTGTGGTCCCAGCTACTCAGGAGGTTGAAGTGAGAGGATTGCCAGAGCCCAGGAAGTCGAGGCTGCAGTAAGCTGTGATCACACCACTGAGCTCCAGCCTGGGTGACAAAGTGAGACCCTGTCTCACAAAATAATAATTAAAAAGAAAAAAGAAAGAGGTGTATCCATAAAAAGACTTTTACAAGAATGTTCTTAGCTATGCCACTTAACTAGCTAAGTATCTGTGTTAGTCAGGGCTCTGCAGAGAAACAGTACCAATAAGATATACAGCCTATCTATCTATCTATCTATCTATCTATCTATCTATCTATCTATCTATCTATCAATCATCTATCTATCATCTTCCTACCTTTCTATATGTGTAGATAGGTAGATAGACAGATAGATATGAAATTTATTATAAGGAATTGGCTTACATGATTATGGAGGTAGAGAAGTCCCAAGAACTGAGGTTGGCAAGCTCGAGGCCCAGGACAGCTAATGGTATATTTCCAATCTGAGCCTCAGTTCAAAAACAGGAGAAGACTGATGTGATTTCCCCACTTGAAGATAGTCAGCTTAAGAGAGCAAATTCTCTCTGACTCAGCCTTCTGTTCTCTTCAGACCTTTAATAGATTGAATGAGGCCCACCCATATTGGGAGGGCAATCTGCTTTATTTAATCTATGAATTCTCATGTTAATTTCATCCCAAGTCTCACACACACACACACACACACACACACACACACAAATGTTTAACCAAATATCTGGGCACCTTGTAGCCCAGTGAAGTTGACACAAACTACTAGCCATCACAAGTCCACATCTCATCAACTTGGCACCTATATGTATCTCCTTAAACTATACTTAAACTCCAAATAAAGACACTAACAAGGCCATAATTCCACCTAACCTGATACAGCTATCCTGCCTATAACCAAAACACACTAACACCCTCCCCAGAAGAGGAGCTAAAGTCCTTCAGTGACATGCACTTTTTCTTTGAAATCCTGTAACTTAAATACTATGGTATAAAATTAACTATATATAAATACTATGATGTAAAGTCTATACTTTGCGGGGTTTTTTTTTTTTTTTTTCCCCAAGACGGAGTCTTGCTCTGTTGCCCAGGCTGGAGTGCAGTGGCATGATCTCAGCTCACTGCAACCTCTGCCTCCTGGGTTCAAGTGATTCTCCTACCTCAGCCTCCTGAGTAGTTGGGATTACAGGTGCACACCACCATACCCAGCTAATTTTTTGTATTTTAGTAGAGACAGGGTTTTACCATATTGGTCAGGCTTGTCTCGAACTCCTGACCTCAAGTGATCCACCTACCTTGGCCTCCCAAAGTGCTGGGATTACAGGTGTAAGCCACCATACCTGGCCAAGTCAATACATCTTATGTTATATGACAAGGGAATAAGAGAGAGAAGAAAACAAAGACATTTGCTTAGCGTATATGTGGATAGATTTATACACACACATATACACTCACAAACATATTAATAATAAAGTAAAGAGGAAATGCTCATGACAATTACAGCCCTCTGGCTGGGCACGGTGGCTCACACCTGTAATCCCAGCACTTTGGGAGGCCAAGGCAGGCGGATCACCTGAGGTCAGGAGTTTGAGAGCAGCCTGGCCAACATGGTGAAACCCCATCTCTACTAAAAATACAAAAATTAGCGGGGTGTGGTGGTGCATGCCTGTAATCCCAGCTATTCAGGGGGCTGAGGCAGGAGAATCACTTGAACCCGGGAGGTGAAAGTTGCAGTGAGCTGAGATCATGCCACTGTACTCCAACCTGGGTGACAGAGCACGACTCTGTCTCAAAAAAATAAAATAAATAAATAAATTCTAAAAAATTACAGTCCTCATTTCTGTAACCAGTCACATAGTTGTAGCTTCTTTCACTATCCATTAGGTATTCCCTTTGCCTTCAGCAAGCACCTCAGCTGGCATGGTTCTTTACCTTTGAAGTGACCCAAACCTTCATTCCGGAAGGGTCTGAGCCAGTCATAGTCCTGCCCAGATTGGGTTGTTGTAGTTTACCATTGACCTTAATCACAGGACATGCTTTCAGGGATCACTTGTGTTCCAGACAAACTCTTCCTTTTCTCCACTGTGGAGTGGCAGTCCAATTTCCCCTAGGTAGTCAGGATTAATTATGCCAGTCGGCACAGTAACTCACTTCTTTGCCTGTTGATTCAGAGACATAAGGAGCCCAAAGTGGCCAGGCGGCACTCTCAACTTCCAGTTCAGTAGAATCATTGTTGTGTCTCCTGGTGGAAACATTCCTCCCTTCAGAACAAAGACCACGAAGCCAGCAGAGCATAAGCTCATGAGAATAGGAAGCAAAAATTTTGCTAGTGCGGCACTAGGGGTAATAGTGGGTGTTTCCACTTCTTGATTCCTGGAGCTGTGAATCTTGGCTGTGGGAGGAAGAGCACCATACACTGGACTCTGGTTCAGAGCATGTATACAGCCTTCTGGATAACCTTGCTGCAGACCTACAAAGTATTGCCGCTGAGCTGGCACTGTAACTGAATCTTCAAAAGACCATTCCATTGTACTATCAAACCAGCTGCTTCAGGATGGTATGGAACACTGTAAGATCAGTGAATTTCATGAGCATGGGCCCACTGCTGCATTTCTTTTGCTGTGAAGTGAGCTCCCTGATCAAAAACAATGCTGTGTGTAATACTATGACGGTGCATAAGACATTTTGTAAGTCTGTGGATAGTAGTTTTGGCAGAAGCATTGCATGCAGGAAAAGCAAATCCATATTCAAGGCGTCTATTCCAATAAGAACAAAATGCTGCCCTTTCCATAATGGAAGCCATCCGATGTAATCAGCCTGCCTCTGGGTAGCTGTCTGTTTAGCTGGAGGAACAGTGGCATATCAGCGACTCAGTGTCGGTCTCTGATGCTGGCAAATTGAGCACTCAGTGGTGGCTGTAGCCAAATCAGCCTTGGTAAATGGAGTCCACGTTGTTGAGCCTATGCATAACCTTCATCTCTGCCACCATGGCCATTTTCTTCATGAGCCATTGGGCGATGATGGGATGATTGGGGAAAGAGGTTGACTGGTGTCCACAGAATGAGTCATCCTATCTATTTGACTATTAAAATCCTCCTCTGCGGCAGGGTGCAGCAGCTCATGCCTGTAATTCCAGCATTTTGGGAGATGAAGGTGGGTGGATTGCTTGAGGCCAGGAGTTTGAGACCAGCTGGGCAACATGGTGAAACCCTGTCTCTACTGAAAATACAAAAAAAATTAGCTGGGTGTGGTGATGTGTGCCTGTCGTCCCAGCTACTCAGCAGGCTGAGATGGGAGAATCACCTGAGCCTGGGGAAGTTGAGGCTGCAGTAAACCGAAATCATGCCACTGCACTCCAGCCTGGGCAATCAGAGTGAGACCCTGTCTCAGAAAAACAAATAAATACATAAAAGGGCTGGGTGTGGTGGCTCACGCCTATAATCCCAGCACTTTGGGAGGCTGAGGTGGGCAGATCACCTGAGATTTGGAGTTTGAGACCGGCCTGACCAACAGGGAGAAACCCCGTCTCTACTAAAAAAATCACAAAATTAGCCAGGTGTGGTGGTTCATGCCTGTAGTCCCAGCTATTTGGGAGGCTGAGGCAGGAGAATAGCGCTTGAACCCGGGAGGCGGAGGTTGCAGTGAGCCGAGACCGCGCCATTGCACTCCAGCCTGGGCAGCAACAGTGAAACTCTGTCTCGAAAATAAAAATAAAATAAAATAAAATAAAAAAATAGATAGATAGATAAATAAATAAATAAATAAAAAATCCTCCTCTGCTGAGGTCACTCTTTGGTGAGCATTCACATGGGAAACAAATATCTTCACATCTTTTGCCCAGTCGGATAGGTCTATCCACATACTCTTCCCCAAATTTCTGTGTCATCACTTTTACAATTATGTTCCTTACAAGTCTGAGGCCATCCAGGAAACCATTGGCTACTATGAATCAGTATATAACCACATGTCTGGCCATTTCTCCTTCCAAATAAATTGTGCAACCAAGCGCACTGTCCAAAATTCTGTCCTAAGGACAGTGGTAAAGGGAATTGTTCCTAATGCAAGAGGGAAGAGATCGCTGCCCTGGCTGAGATGATTCATAAGTCAACTGCACACCCCAAGATGTGGAAGCAAAGAGGAGACACAGGAGACTTTTAAGGTCCCTCTTATTGCCCTTGAAGGCTGCAGATCCTGCTCCTTTGCCCCTGGGATCCTGGAGAGCCCCTGTCTTGAGGACCCCCAATTACAGGTGCCTGTTTTGCTCTGGAATGCTCCTGCCTGGGTTGTAGTGCTAGAGGTGGCCCATATGAAGCAGCAGCCTCCTGTGTCCCTGGTGCCCACTGAGCTTTGCTGGCACAGCGGGAACTGAAGGATGATCATGTTGCAGACCCAACCAATGGTACTGGTCCGTGGCCTGTTTGGAACTGGGCAGCACAGCAGGTGGTGAGTGGGGGGTGAGGTCCACCTCCTGTCAAATCAGCAGTGGCATTAGATTCTCACAGGAGCATGAACCCTATTGTGAACTGCGCATGCGAGGGATCTAGGTTGGGTGCTCCTTATGAGAATCTAATGCCTGATGATCTGACGTGGAACAGTTTTATCTGGAAACCATCCCTCCATCCCCACCTTCGTCCTTCCATAGAAAAATTATCTTTCACAAAACTTGTCCCTGGTGCTAAAATGATTGGGGACCACTGCTTTAGGGATGTCTCAGAAAGGGGCTATAATGCTGCAGCTGTTCACATTTGGGTGGTGCCTGCATATTGTGCAGAACTGTTACCAGGCCTGATCTCTTCTTCTGTGAACTGATCATTGGGTACTCCCAACAAGGTCATAGGTGCAGGCTGGGAGAGAGAAGGCAGTGAAGCAGGAGTAGGAATTACGGGCATTTGAGCCACTTCCTCATGTAATTTACTTGTTCCTTCAGGACTTGCTTGGACCTGATCACCTATATGCCATTTCCATTTGGTGATGGAGTGCTGCTGTGCACATCCAACCTCATGGTTTAGTGGATCAGATAGCACCCAGTTCATGATAGGCAGCTCAGGCACATGGTAACTTGGTGGCCCATGGTCAAACATTCAGTTTCTACTGAGACCCAATAGCAGGCCAAGAGCTGTCCCAAAAGGAGTGTAGTTATCTGTGGATGATGGCAGGACCTTGCTCCAAAATCCTGATTGCGTCTACTGTGATCCACCCATGAGGGCCTGCCAAAAGTTCCAGACAGATCCCTGTCTGCCACTGATACCTCAAGCACCATTAGATCTGCTGGGTCATATGGCCCAAGTGGCAGAGCAGCTTGCATAGCAGCCTGGACCTGTTAGAGAGCCTTCTCCTGCTCTAGACTCCACTCAAAACCAGCAGCTTTTCAAGCCACTTGGTAAATGGGGCAGAGTTATACACCCAAATGAGGAACATGTTGCCTCCAAAATCCAAAGAGGCCTACTAGGCATTGTGCCTCTTTTCTGGTTGTAGGAGGGGCCAGATGCGACAAGGTATCCTTCACCTTAGAAGAGATATCTTGACATGCCCCATAGCACTGGACCCCTAGAAGTCTCACTGAACGAAACCACATTTGAAATAAAACCACAACAGCAATAAAACCGTATCTGGTACAGCAGTTGCAGTGGGAGTCATCACCTGGTTAAGTTTATAGTAATCCACTGTCATTCTCCATCTGTCTTTTGCACAGGCCAAATGGGCATGTGGAATAAGAATGTGGTGGGAATTGCCACCCCTCCTCCTTGATGGTGGCCCTACTCTCTGGAGTCCCTCCAGGAGTTAAGTAATGCTTTTGGCTTACTCTTTTCCTAGTTAGAAGCAGTTCTAGTGTCTTCCGCTTGGCCTTTCCCACCAGAATAGCCCTTCCTCCACAGGTCAGGGAACCAACGTGGAGATCTGTCAGCTGCTGAGTGTATCTATTTCAATTATGCATTCCGGAACTGGGAACCAACGTGGGATCTGTCAGCTGCTGAGTGTATCTATTTCAATTATGCATTCTGGAACTGGGGAAATAACCACAGGATGGCTTTGGGGATCCACTGGACCCACCGTGAGATGGACCTGGGGAAAAAAATCTTGAGCTGTATTCATGTTAGTGATTCATAAACTCATAAGCGTGAGAGTCTTTCAGTTTATAAGAAAGGGATTCTGGGGCCCAAAAGAGGGAATTCAACATAAATGAAGAAGGAACCTAACTCAGCCACGGTGGGGAGAAGGTGTCTGTGAACCCACAGTGAGCAAGGCTGTATTTGGGAGATGGAAGTACTTTGAAGTTTTCTTTGACTCTTTAGCTTCCCTTCATGTCAACCATGGTAATTCCATTCCCCTTGGCAAGGACTAGCTAAAGAATGGGCATGTACCCAATTCTGGCTAATGGTACATAAAGAAGATCCTATAGGAGACTGCTGGTAAAAGCTTCCATGCTTCTAAAAAACAAGAAAGCTTTATTTTTCTGCATGTTATTGTGTCTGGTGCAGACATCGTATTACCACAAAGGGAGCCAGCTGAAGGAAAAAGCCAATGTCCTGAGGACAGAAAAGCAGAGAAATGAAGGCTGCTTGGCTCCTTGAGGACACCTTGAGCCACTCATCATACCACACCTGGAACCCACTACTTCTAGACTAACTATTATATGAGATAATAATTTCCTTACATGTTTGAATCTGTGTTTTCTATTACTTATGGCTAAGGCATCCTAACCAACAGAGAGTATGGGACAGATTTCCTACATTAACTGGTAGGAGCTTAGAGCTAATAAGATTTGGGTACTAAGGAGGTGTAACTGGTATCTTCACAGGCTGGTGAGACCAGGACAAAGGGGTCATTCATTCTTCTCTACATGTCGGGGGAGACTCTACAACCCAGCTGAGCTAGGAAAATTGGATTTCTCTGTCTTTTGTTTGTATTTCTGTTTATTTGTTTATTTATTTATTGAGACAAAGTCTTGCTCTGTCACCCAGGCTGGAGCGCAACGTCACAATCTTGGCTCACTGCAACCTCTGCCTCCCAGGTTCAAGAAATTCTCCTGCCTCACCAGGCGCAGTGGCTCAGGCCTGTAATCCCAACACTTTGGGAGGTCAAGGTGGGTGGATCAAAGGTCAGAATTTCGAGACTAGCCTGGCCAATATGGTGAAACCCCATCTCTACTAATAATACAAAAAGATTAGCTGGGCATGGGGGTACATGCCTGTAATCCCACCTACCTGGGAGGCTGAGGCAGGAGAATAGCGCGTGAATCCAGGAGGCAGAGGTTGCAGTGAGCCAAGATCGTGCCACTGCACTCCAGCCTGGGTGACAGAGTGATACTGTCTCAAAAACAAACAAAAAAGGCCGGGCGCGGTGGCTCAAGCCTGTAATCCCAGCACTTTGGGAGGCCGAGA
>NW_012101943.1:4512690-4524562 GCF_000951045.1 Mandrillus leucophaeus
AAAAAAAAAAATAAAATAAAATAAAATAAAATAAAATAAAATAAAATAAAATAAAAAACAAACAAAAAAAGAAATTCTCCTGCCTCAGCCTCCTGAGTACCTGGGACTATAGACATGTACCACCATGCCTGGCTTATTTTTGTATTTTTAGTAGGGACAGGGTTTCACCATGTTGGCCAGGCTGATCTCCAACTCCTGACCTCAGGTGATCCACCCGCCACGGCCTCCCAAAGTGCTGGGCTTACACACGTGAGCCACTGTGCCCGGCCTCTGTTTTTAAAATCAAAGTAAATCTAACCTTGAGCCCCCAGTCCTGTTCAGCGGGCATATTATTAATCTTTCATTCTGGAAGTGCAACCTTTCCCCTGAAATATTGTGCCTACCTGGGCAAAAGTGTGGGGACCTCCCAACCAGTCATCAGCCGGTAGTCTGCCCTAAGTTTTCCTTTGATGCCTCACATCCCTTCTGGTTTGTTGATTTTGCTGTTGCTGAGTCATACATGGGGACCAGGAATCTTCAGTGAGACTGGAGACTCAATGCCCAAGGCCTACAATTTCCCCGAGATCTAGATGTTTCCTGGGGCTCTGGAAAGGGCTCCATTCTCACAGTGAGAGGTTTTCCGTTTTGTTTTGGTTTTCTATCTTTCTGGTCTCTGAGCACTCTCCTCTGTCTTTCCTCGTCCTTCAACGTCCTTCAACGCTCCCCTCTCCTTGTCCCCCTCCTGCCTTTCTCCCTCTGGGTATCTGCATTATCTCATCAGGAGCCAAGGCTTTTACCCAAGGCATGAAGATCTGTTATCTTCAAACAGCTCTGCTTTCTGTCCTGCAAGACTTCATAAGGCAAGAAAAACCAAAAAACCCGACTCATGGTACCTGCTTGGGAAAAGATGGCAATGGAAAAACACAGTAAACAAATTAATATATTAATTATCTTGTCACAGGTGCCTCAGAGGAGCACAATAGGAGGGCTGACTCCAGGCTGAGTGGCAGCCAGCCAGCCAATGAGAGTGGGAGAGGGAGAAAGAAGGTGGGAGCTGAGGAATGCTGGGGAAACTTTCTTGCAAACTTGCAAAACCTGCCGGGCAGCCTGAGAGCCTTGTGACAGGGCTGCCTCTTTCCTATCTCGAGTCCTGGGTGTCCTTAAAAATACTTTTTCATTTCCAGAAGCCTTCTTGCTGTATCTTGCGGTCACACGTGGAGGGCTACGATACCTCCTCATCTCACCAGGGAGTGCGAAAGTTCAAATGAGATCCCGTGGGAAAGATCTTTGAGTTGCTCTGCAGGAAGGAGGCCCTGGCAGCCAACCCCAGCCTCCTCCATGGAGCTCACCCTCCATTCAGCCCTGGTGGTCCCCTGCAGCTTGTATCTGCCATAGCCCTGCAGGTGGCACTGGGACTCCTGGGCTTCTGGACTTGGCTCAGAGGTAAACAAGAACAGCAGATGTTCACACAGCTTGGATTTAGATAGTATCTTCCCAGCCAGAGCTGGAAGGACCTTTGAAATCATTGAGACCAATTTCCTACTCTTACAGTTAAGGGCCCAGAGGATAAGAGAAGCCAGGAGACTTGGCTAAGGTCACCTGAAGCTATAAGGAGGGACAACCAAGGCTCCTTATCTCTCTCAGCCCTCTCTTATCACCCTGATCTCTGGGTGCTGCCCCTAGATCCTGGTTACCTCGTGGGGTGCTTTTGAATGATTTACCTGTCCCTCTTGCCACCTGTAGGGCCAGCACACCTTGCCCTTCCTGCAGATGCCTGCTGTCTGCTGGATGTTGGGCTGTCAGATGATTAACCCAAGGACAATGAAGGGTGTGCAGAGTCCACAGACCTCAGATCTTGATCTGGGCTCTTGCTCAGTTTTTTATCGGCATCCTGACAGCATTTGTTAAGGGGAATAGGACTGCGGGTTACTCAGAAGCCCTGGGCATTTTCCAGTTCACAGGAACCTTCTGAGCATGATCATTTGTGACTTTCTGACCAAAACATTTCAGCCTGGAGATAATCTTCAAGTAAACAAGTCTGGGGTCTTTTGTCTCCCATTGTTTTGATTGGTTTAATAACTAATCAATCATATATTCTGAGGCTGCCTTAAAATCATCAACCATGCTGCAGGTCATTACATGTGTACAGCACTTTATAATTCAGAATACATTATTTTGTTGGCTTTGTGAGATTCTTTGACCATACCCATTTCACAGGTATGAAAACTGTGAGTCAGCAAGGTTAGATGACCTGCCGTTTTAGAAGGAGCCACAACTAAGATGATACCCTGGATTCTAGTGCAGTGATCTTGTCCCTGGCCCTCCACTAGGTACAGACTGGCTACATGGCCTTCAGTGGAGTGGGGCAGTGGAGATAGTGAGGGGAGCTGCCCACCTTGGAAAAAGTGCTGATAAAATACTTGGGACTTGGCCAGGTGCTGTGGCTCATGCCTATAATCCCAGCACTTTGGGAGGCCAAGGCGGGTGGGTCATGAGGTCAGGAGATCAAGACCATTCTGTTCAACATAGTGAAACCCTGTCTGTACTAAAATACAAAAAAAAAAAAAAAAAAAAATTAGCCTGGCATGGTGGCATGCGCCTGTAGTCCCAAAGGCAGGGGAATCACTTGAACTGGGAAGCAGAGGTTGCAGTGAGCTGAGATCATGCCACTGTACTCTAACCTGGCAACAGAGCGAGACTCCATCTCAAAAGAATACTTGGGACTTTGGAGGCAGACTTGGATATGACCTAGTTGAAAAGCACCAAAGTTATCCCAAAAGCCGCTCTGTTTACTCCGTGATCCCCACCTCCGAGTTTCTCATCCTTGACCTTGTTCCTGGTCGCTTCTTTGACTCTATGATTCGGACTCTCAGCCCAAACCAGGTTTTACTCCAGTCCACCCAGGTTCCATCCTCACGCCCATCTCACATTGTCAGCTCCAGTCTCCTTCCAGACCCCAGTGCTTGCAGTTACCCCTACTGGCCTCACTATTGCCAGTGAGGGAGCACGCCTGACTAGCTGCTGACCAAGCACTAGTGACCCTCTTTAATTATTCTCTTGTGTTCAAGCATCTAAGAGCAGTTATGAGAGAGCCAAGTGCAAGAGGCACCAAGCGATCTCCACCCAAAGGCAAGTCCCCCAACTGCAAAAGGGCCTGTGGAAACTAAAGCTTCAAAGTTCAGGATGATTAAGGTCAGAAAAGTCTAGACCAAGGGCCTGTGGCCAGAGGTGTATCACCTCCTGACCTCTGATGACTCCTTATGCAATTTCACTTTTCCATAATCCAAGATCAGTGGCCCTCAAACTTGGATGGACAGAACATCACTGGAGAGGTATTAAAGTTACAAATGCCAGCTGGGCACGGTGGCTCATGCTGATAATTCTAGCACTTCAGGAGGCTGAGTTGGGTGGATCACCTGAGGTAAGGAGTTCGAGACCAGCCTGGCCAACATGGTGAAACCCTGACTCTACTAAACACAACAAATTAGCAGGACGTGGTGGCACATGTCTGTAATCCCAGCTACTCGGGAGGCTGAAGCAGGAGAATCACTTGAACACAAGAGGTGGAGGTTGCAGTTAGCTGAGATTGCACCATTGCACTCCAGCCTGGGAAACAAGAGTGAAACTCTGTCTCAAAAAATAAAATAAAATAAAAAATAAAGTTACAAATGCCTTGCCCTCACCTAGACTTGCCGAAATAGACACTTCTTGTTGAAACCGTCCCTATAGACTTTATAAAATTAATCAGGGAAGGAGGGAGGGGAAAAATGAAAATAAGCCAAGCTTGCAGCACACTCAGCATTAGTCATTAGGTCAACTTGTGCCTGACTGGCTTCCACACAGTTGTTTGCCTATTGTCTTAGAATCACGTGGACCCTAGACTATAGGTCCCCTAAACACTGAAGAGATAACACATTAAGCATTAAGAAACATTATGTTTTCCATTTGAGATATTCTTTCAGGTCTTGCATATCAGTGAGACTACTGATATCAGCTGATCTGAAGGACCCCATAGGAGATGACTCGCTAAAGAATGCCATTTCCACCTCCTGATGATTTCATCCCCTGTACCGTGACCAATCAATGACCCTAATTTTCCAGCCCCTTGTCCTTCACAATCTCCTTAAAGATCCCACCTCAGGCCGGGTGTGGCGCTTCATACCTGAAATCACAGCAGTTTGGGAGGCCGAGGTGGGCAGATCACCTGAGGTCAGGAGTTCGAGACCAACCTGACCAACGTAGAAAAACCCCATCTCTACTAAAAATACAAAATTAGCTGGCTGTGGTAGCACATGCCTGTAATCCCAGCTACTTGGGAGGCTGAGGCAGGAGAATAGCTTGAACCTGGGAGGTGGAGGTTGCAGTGAGCCAAGATCACGCCATTGCACGATCGCCTGGGCAACAAGAGTGAAACTCCATCTAAAAAAATAAAAATAAATAAAAAATTTAAAAAAAGTCCCACCTCAAAACTCCATGGAGAGATGTATTTGAGAGTCTCCTTCCCACCTCCTTGCTCTACGCACTGTGAGCGTCAAACCCTTTCTCTGCTGCAAATCCTGCTGTCTTAGTGTACTGGTCTGTTACTGTGTAGCAGGCACACAAACTTGTTGGTCCTATAACAAGGTTAGGACCAAATGTTCTTGCCCACACCTAGACTTGCTGAATCAGACACTTCAGGTTAGAACCAAAGACTGCATTTGTAACAAACCGCTTAGAGCATTCTGATGCAGGTAGCCTATAGAGCAGACTGTAAGAAACATCAGTGTATTTCCACTTAATATGTGAGTTTGGGCAAGGCTCTTACCCTCTGTAAAATAGGGAAAGAGTAGTTGTGAGGATTAAATGGAAAGATGGGAAGTAAAGTACTTAGCACAATGTCTTATATATGGTAAGCACTCAAAAAGGTTAATAATTATTGCTATTATGATTATTTTATTTTACTTTACTTTTTTGAGATAGAGTCACTCTGTCACTCAGGCTGGAGTGCAGTGGTGTGATTTTGGGTCACTGCAACCTCCACCTCCCGGGCTCAAGAGATTCTCCTGCCTCAGACTTCTGAGTAGCTGGGATTACAGGCACCAGCCACCACACCCAGCTAATTTTTGTATTTTTAATAGAGACAGGGTTTCACCATTTTGCCCAGGTTGGTCTTGAACTCCTGGCCTCAAGTGATCTGCCCGCCTTGGCCTCCCAAAGTGCTGGGATTACAGGCGTGAGCCACGGCACCCAGACTATTATGACTGTTTTGTCTCACTATTCAGCTAAACTCCCTGGTACTACTGCCTGCTTCAAATTTCTCCCTATTCCGAGAGGATTTTCTATTAGTCCTCCTCTTCTTCAACTCTGTTCTTTCTGATCCCATCAAATGAATTTATTATCACTTACTCCCAAGCATAAACCAAAATGCAAGACTGCCAGTCCTCTCCTGTCCAGTCACAGATAGACACACAGATGCACGTGTGCGCACACACATACACACACACACACAACACGCGCTCCAGCTCTGCATATTCCCTTCTGCAAATTCTGATTGTCAAGGTGTTGAGGGTGTGGACAAAAGTTGTCTTTGGGTGGGTGAGATTGTAGGTGGGTTTTTTTTATTTCCTTTCTTTGCTTGTCTGTATTTGCTGATTTGTTTGTCATGGGCATGTATTGCATTTGTACCAAGAAAAGTTATTTTTAATTTTTGTAAATTCTAGTTGTTGCCATGTCTAGAAACTCTCCCTGAAGGGTTCTACTGCATTCTGAGACTCCTTTTAACTTCACACCCCCTCAGACTCTCTCTTCTCTGTGCTCTTTGCTATTATACATTTGCATTCACTAGTGAGTTGCTCTATAGATGGTCTTAAAGGCGTTGAGCAACAGGAGGCACCTTGAGGGTAGAGGCTCTGTCCTCTCTTCTGTGCAAATAGCTTGCATGTTTCTTAGCTAACTTCAGCTCTCTGCCCTCCCCTCTTTACCACTGAGTCCAGGTGACTGTGAGAAGTTGAAGGTGCTTGGTTAGAACAGGGCTTGGTTCTACTCAGCTGAATTTTCCATTATTCTCATTTAAAAATCTCTGACACTTGGGCTAGCAGTCTTGAGTGCACTAGACACCTGGGCACAGTCTCTGGAGAACTCTGAACAATACACAGGGCAGGTTTATACAGGGATTGACAGTGTCATAGGGCTTGGGGGTAGTGGCTTAGCCTGGTCATGAATTTAACCCAGATCTTGCAAAATCTCCAGATAATCCTTTTTTCTCACTGGTTTTTTTCAAGGCCCTCATGGCTCTGGGAGGTTTGGTCAAGGCTGAGACTCATTCCCTCTCCAGCGTATATTTAAGAACCAAACATGGTTAAAAACAGATGTGATTAAGAACATGAGCTTGAGATTAAACAGACCTAGGTTTAAATCTGATCCTCAACTAACTGTACCAAGTCATTTAACCTCTTCTAGCCTCAGATTCCTCATCTGGAAAATGGAGACAGAAATTGTGACCGCCTAATAGGATAATAGGATAATTGTAAGAATTAAGGAAAACAGTGCATGTAAAGCATTTGGTGCTCAGCAGCTGGTACTGATCACTACTACTGGGATGTTTGGGTGCTGCAAAGATAGAAACAAAAGAGAAACAACACCTCTGACTTGGAAAAAACTTTCCTTCTCAAAGGGGAGAACCAAAGAGCCTCTGTGTGACACAGACAAAGTGAGTCCAAGGTAACATACTCATGGACAGGAGAGAGGGGCACGCAGTATATAGAAGAGCTGGGAGCTTCCTACCAAGGGGAAATCTGAGAAATCTTCAGAAAAGAGGTAAGTCTTGGATGGACCTGTAGGGATAGGTGAGAGGAGAGATGACAGGGGGGCTAGAGGCCAGGAGCTGGCTGCTGGGGCTATGGATATAGCTGTATAGGCTAGCAGTTAAGAGCTCAAATGCTGGAGTCATAGGACATGTATTTGAGTCATTGACTGTGATGTTGAGAAAGTAGACTGGGTGGTTTAGAAACAACGCTAATTTATTTCTCATGGTTCTGGTGGCTGGGAAGTTCAAGATCAAGGTGCCAGCAGATTTGGTGTCTAGTGAGGGCCTGCTTCCTGGTTCACAGAGAGCTGCCTTCTCACTGTGTCCTTAAATTGTGGAAGGAGTGAGGGAATCTCTCTGGGGTCGCTTTTTTGTTTGTTTGTTTGAGACAGGGTCTTGCTCTGGCATCCAGCCTAGAGTGCAGTGGCATGATCATAGCTCACTGCAGCTTCAACCTCCTGGGCTCAAGCAATCCTCCCACCTCAGCCTCACAAATAGCTGGGACCACAGGTACATGCCACCACACCTGACTTTTTAAAATTTTGTGTAGAGACAGGGACTCCTTATGTTGCCCAGGCTGTTCTCAAACTCCTGGGCTCAAGTGATCCTCTTGCCTCCATCTCCCAAAGTGATGGGATCACGGGCATAAGCTACTGCGACCAGCCTGGAGCCTCTTTATGACAGTACTAATCTCATTCCCCAGGGTTCTGCCCTCATGACCTACTTACCTCCCAATGGCCCCTCTTCTAAATACCATTGTTTTGGGGATTAGATTTCAACATGTAAATTTTGGGAGGACACAAACCTTCAGATTATAGCAGTTACCGTCCACAAGCCTCACTTTTCTTAATTTTGTAATACGGAGAATGGTAATTCCTTCCTATAAGGATTTTTATGAGGAGTTAGTAAAATAATGCTTGTAAAGTACATTTTGAAAATTCAGTAATTACATTTCAGAGACACAGCCAACGTTACTGCTATTTTTGTATTATATTTATTATTATAAATCCATACTTGGCCTTGTTTTTCAGAAGAATACGTACACAACCATTCAGGGTCTTTTTCCCCATGTATTCGGATACCTGCATTCATTCATCTATTACATAATAATAATAGAAAAAAAAACATATATATATATATTTTTTTTTGAGACGAGTCTCGCTCTGTTGCCCAGGCTGGAGTGCCGTGGCGTGATCTCGGCTCACTGCAAGCTCCGCCTCCTGGGTTCATGCCATTCTCCTGCCTCAGCCTTCCCAGTAGCTGGGACTATAGGTACCCACCAGCACGCCCAGCTAATTTTTTGTATTTTTAGTAGAGACGGGGTTCCACCATGTTAGCCAGGATGGTCTCGATCTCCTGACCTTGTGATCTGCCCGCCTCAGCCTCCCAAAGTGCTGGGATTACAGGCGTAAGCCACTGCCCCTGGCCAATAGAACATATACATATTATGTAATAATAACATAATAGCTGACATTTAAATAGTATATTTTATGTGCCAGGCATTGTTTTAAGTACTCAGTACACTCGGTATGTATAAAACTCATTTAATCATCCCAATATTGCTGTGAAGTAGGTACTGTTATTATTCATATTTTATAGAGGACAAAATTGAGGTCCAGAGAAGTTAAGCAGCTTGCCCAAGATTACATAGCTAGTAAGTTCTAGAACTAGAAGTTTTGGTCCCAGAGAGTCTGGCTCAGAATCCATGCTCTTAACTACTTGGCTATTGAACACACACGCTATTTTCAAAAACTCTGGGAAGAATGAAAGCACAAAAATATGAATTAAACACTGATCCTACCAGAAGGGAGATAGTAGTCAGGAGGAGTGATAAGACACAGTAAGATCATACCCACCCATGGCAGTTGATCATGTGGCCTGGAGGTCTTGCTAGAGCCCATGTGGGCTTCTTGGCCTGGCTGAGTTATCCACTGGGATCAGCTTGGGTCATTGGACGAAGTCCTTGTTGGAGCCTCTGTAAAGTTAGTTAACACACTAACAGTGCATTGCTGGCACCTTTTTGCTGCAGGTATCAGCAGTTTGTGCTCTCTGGCCCACTAGAAGGCTGGATGATAGAATGTGGCTGGATGGGTATAAACCCACCCTAGTATTAACTGAAAAAGTAACGCAAAGTACAGAGCCAACTGAGTGAGGGTTGAGTCATTGCCTCATTGAGACATTGTATCATTCACTCACTGGGCACCTGTTTTTTGCCAAGTTCTCTTCTCTGTGCTGGATGTTACATTGAAAACATGTTTTGTTTTGTTTTTTTCCTTCCTGAGTCCACTCTCAAAATCCCTAGGATTATTCCCCCTGGGCCCTTCCCAGCTTCAAATGGTTTACGCCTTAGTATAAACATTTAGAAGGTTGGAGCTAAAAAGGTCCTTGATAGTGAGTGGTATCCTGGATACCAGTTTGCAAGAACCAATTGTTAAATTTTCAGGAATTTTGTAAGCTGATTGTTAAATACAGCCGTTCTCAAAAAATTGAATTATGTAAACTTACAATCAAATAAATCGTATTAAAACAAAGGTAATAAATATCCAAAACTCATTATTTCAGTACGGCGCAGTGGCTCATACCTGTAATCCCAGTACTTTGGGAGGCCGAGGCAGGTGGATCACTTGAGGTCAGGGATTCGAGACCAGCCTGGGCAACATGGCAATATCCTGCCTTTACTAAAAATACAGATACAGCCAGGTGTGGTGGTGGGTGCCTGTAGTCCCAGCTACTCAGGAGGCTGAGGCAGGAGAATAAAGATACAATTCTACAGGAGAATCACTTGAACCCGGGAGGTGGAGGTTGCAGGGAGTCGAGTTAGTGCCACTGCACTCCAGCCTGGACAACAGAGCAAGACTCTGTCTCAAAAAAACAAAAAGAAAAAAAACCCTTGTTACTTCATAATTACTTTACTATATGATATGTGATTGCATGGCCAATTCTGCATTCACTGATGTGTCACTGGTAAGCTTGAATTTAGCCATGGTGGCAGTATTTACACCACTGAAATCAGCAGACACTATAAATCAGTACCCCTTTCCACAAAGCCCATTGCTGCCCAGAACATCATTGACCTTAGAAATAATCAAATCTGGTGATTTTCACCCTGGATTTCAGCCAAAAGGATCCACTAAGAGTCCTTTATTACTACTAGAGGAGGAGGAATGACAGGGCAAGGTGAGAGCAGGTGAGGCTCTGCCCATTGCCTCTGCCCCTGAGCTAGACCAGCCTGATGTGTGTTTTTATTTTATTTTATTTTATTTTATTTTATTTTATTTTATTTTATTTTATTTTATTTTATTTATTTGAGATGGAGTCTCACTCTGTTGCCCAGGCTGAAGTGCAATAGTGTGATCTTGGCTCACTGCAACCTCCGCCTCCCTATCCCAAGGTTCAAGGAATTCTCCTGCCTCAGCCTTCCAAGTAGCTGGGATTCCAGGCACCTGCCACCATGCACAGCTAATTTTTGTATTTTTCGTAGAGACAGGGTTTCACCATATTGACCAGGCTGGTCTTGGACTCCTGACCTCATGATCCACCTGCCTTGGCCTCCCAAAGTGCTGAGATTACAGGTGTGAGCCACCGCACCCGGCCTGTTTGTTTGATCTAGTCTAATCTTATTTTATTCTTTTTTTTTTTTTTTTTTTTGAGATGGAGTCTCGCTCTTTTGCCCAGGTTGGAGTGCAGTGGCACAATCTTGGCTCACTGCAACCTCCACTTCCCAGGTTCAAGCGATCCTCCTGCCTCAGCCCCCCAGTAGCTGGGATTACAGGCACCTGCCACCACACCCAGCTAATTTTTTGTATTTTTAGTAGAGACAGGGTTTTGCCATGTTGGCCAGGCTAGCCTTGAACTCCTGACCTCAGGTGATCCACCCACCTTGGCCTCCCAAAGTGCTGGGATTACAGGTGTGAGCCACCGTGCCAGCCTATTTTATTCTTATTTATTGTTCAGGAAATTGAATTTTTACAGTTCAGATCCAGAGTTAAGTGACTTACTCTAGGCCTACCAGAGCCTAATCTACTTCTATATATGAGGGAGCTGACATCATGGCACCCCAGGTGGGAGACAGAATCCTGTAGACCCTAACCCGGGGCTTTTCTGGGCCCCCAGCCTCAGGAGGCTCTCCTTCTGCTCCTATCTGATATGTAGTCCTCACCAGAGCTGCGTCCACTGTGCCTCTGTGCCCCATAGACATGGTGGATTCCCAACCAAGCCTTGCAGGTAGTTTTCCTCCCCTGATAAAAACCTTTCCTAACACCTCACAGTGACCGCCTGGTTTGCTGAACGCATTTTCCCTGACTGATTTGAGGTCAAGTAGAAAATCTTACCCTCACTTTGTGAGGGTTTTCAGACCTATCTCAACTTTTGGTTGCAGAAATCTGCATAAAGCCTTAGAAAACAAAAAAACCAAAACAGAATACAGCAGCTATTTTATTTTTCTTTTAATTTTTTTCCATTTTTGTAAATTATTTTATTTCTTCCTTGATGATTTAGAGGGACTATCTTCAAACCAGTACAAATATTTCATACATAATACCTGGCCAGTTTCTAACCAATTGAGTACTTTGTTGCATACTTTCAGCAAGAAACACATTAAATTTGAATAGTAAAGACATTACATAATTAATCAGGACACAATTAAAATTTACTTTAAGTATTTCTGTGGGAAGGCCGGGTGTAGTGGCTCATGCCTGTAATCCTAGCACTTTGGGAGGCTGAGGCAGGCAGATCACCTGAGATCAGGAGTTTGAGATTAGCCTGGGCAACATGGGGAAACCCCATCTCTACTAAAACTACAAAAAAATTAGCCGGGACTGGCGCGGTGGCTCACACCTGTAATCCCAGCACTTTGGAGGCCGAGGCGGACGGACCACAAGGTCAGGAAATTGAGACCATCCTGGCTAGCATGGTGAAACCCTGTCTCTACTAAAAATATAAAAAATTAGCTGGGTGTGGTGGTGGGCACCTGTAGTCCCAGATACTGGGGGTGCTGAGGCAGGAGAATGGCGTGAACCCAGGAAACGGAGCTTTCAGTGAGCGGAGATCACGCCACTGCCCTCCAGCCTGGACAACAGAGCGAGATTCCATCTCAAAAAAAAAAAAAAA
>NW_012101943.1:4524852-4531979 GCF_000951045.1 Mandrillus leucophaeus
ACACACACACACAAAAATACATATATACACACACATACATACATATATATATTTCTTTGGGGGAGAGGACACCACACTTCTACTCAATAAAGAGAAACATTTTTATATTCCAGAGGTCTTTTATATTTTTAACACCTATTATGCCATGAATTCATAGGGAATAGGTTCCAGAAGCTCAGGCTCCTTCCCATTAGTTCTCACAAAGTGTACTTCTCTGGATGGAGCAGGCTGGTGCTTCAGTTGAACCCAGGTACCTTTCTCTTTGGCTTCTTTCTTTTTCTGATCATTTTCCTTCACATGTTTTAGGAAGCTGTCTTGGCTCTTAGAGTGCTTAATGTGCTCAATACGCTCATTAATTCTCTTGGCAAGAATCTTGCCCTTAATGTGTTTGTTTACAACAATGCCAACGGCCTGCTGGGTAACACTGCAGACTCTTCCAGTTTTGCCATGATAACACTTGTGGGGCATTCCTTTTTGAACAGTACCCATTCCCTTGATGTCTACAATATCACCTTTCTTATAGATGCGCATACATGTGGCCAAAGGAACAACTCAATGTTTTCTAAAGGGCCTAGAGAACATACACCAGGTGCCTCTCCTCTTTCCCTTTATGTTCGTCATTTTGGCGAATTATTGGAAGATGGCGGTTCCTGCCGAAAGGAAGGAGCTATTTTAGTTTTTGTTAGGCAGAGGCAGAAATGGATATCAGGGCCTGCTCAAGGGCACATGAGTGTGTTGGCAGGTGTCTGTGTGGAGGGGGACTGGGTGATGGGGAAAGTGGAAGGGTGGCGAAGTGGAGACAGAAGAGGATATGGGAGTGAACAGATAAAAAAGAAACATTTAAAGGAATCATTTTGGGGGTTAAAAAAAGTAACTCTAGGTGTGAAGGACTATACAATTTCCTGAGACTTCATAACTGCTTCCCTCTAGCAACTGCTTCCCTCTAGCAAAACCTGATTCCGTGTGTTATCAGTCAGTTGTGCTTTATTCTGTAATCTCAATTACACAGCGCCCAGTAAGAACAACAAATGCATTGCACAAACACATCTTTGTGGTAACACCACAATGAAGAATTCTGTAAGAAATATGGAATGAGTTTGCTAGGGCTGCCATAAGAAAATACTACAGACAAGGGGGCTTAAACAACAGAAATGTATTTGCTCGTAGTTCTGGAGGCTAGAAGTCCAAGCTCAAAGCGTGGTAAGGTTTGGTTTGTTCTGAGGCCTCTGCTTGGCTTGCAGATGGCCACCTTCTTGCTGGGACCCCACAGGTCTTTCATCCATGCCTGCAAACATGTCTGCTGTCTCTCTCTCTGTCCAAATTTCCTCTTCTTATAAGGATACCAATCATATTGTATTAGGGCTCACTCCAAAGACCTCATTTTCACTTAGTCATGCCTTTAAAGAACTTATCTCCAAATACAGTTACATTCTAAGGTAATGCAGGTTAGGACTTCAACATAGGAATTTTATGGGGACACGATTTGGCCCATAACAAATGTTTAGACACTATTCATTTTATACTGCATGACTACGACACCAATCACACACTTAGATATTAAGGGTGTCTCCTCATTGACCCTGAGAGGTTTTATTATCTACAGAAATTGACTGTCATGCCTTGGACTGAGAACTTATCAGATGAAATGCCTTTAAAAGAAAGTATTGATTCCTCCCTTTCTTGTTAGGCACGAGCCAGGTGAAGCAAGAATAGGAGACCCCAAACTTCCTGTTTTCATTGTGTAGACAGCTCTACTGCAAAGATGGTCAATGTGCCTAAAACCAGAAGAGCTTTCTGTAAGAAGTGTGGCAAGCATCGGCCTTACAAAGGGCCCCAGAATAAGGGCAAGGATTCCCCCTATGCCCAGGGGAAGACGCGCTGTGATCAGAAGCAGAGTGGCAACGGTGGGCAGACAAAACTGATTTTCTGGAAGAAGGCTGAACCTTCCCAGAAGATTGTGCTAAGGCTGGAATGTAGTGAGCCTAACTGCAGATCCAAGGGAATGCTGGCCATTCAGAAATGCAAACATTTGTTTTTTTAAGACAGGGCCTCACTCTGTTGCTCAGGCTGGAGTGCAATCATGGCTCACTGCAGCCTTGACCTCCCTAGCTCAAGCAATCCTCCAACCTCAGCCTCTCGAGTAGCTGGGTCTACAGGTACACACCATTATTCTTGGCTAACTTTATTTATTTTTTGTAAAGGTAAGGGCTCATTATGTTGCCCATGCTGGCCTTGAATCCCTGGGCTCAAGTGGTCCTCCCACCTCGGCCTCCCAAAGCACTGGGATAATAGGCATCAGCCACCACACCTGGCTGGGATTTTTTGGTGGTGTTTTATTCATTTTGAGGAGAAAACGTTGAAGCTATAGAAAAATTACCTGTTCGTACCCCAGACCTCAGCATCATGCAATCTATGCAGGTAATGAACCTGCACATGTACCTGAATCTAAAATAAAAGTTGAAAAAAAAGAAAAAAGAAAAATTACCAGTAGGAAAATAAATACAGTGATATTCTTACTTAAAAAAAATCTTATGCTGACTTAAAGAATTTTGAAGGTCCTGTTTCTCTTTCAAATTGCCTTTTTGTCTTGTTTTTACAGGAATTAATTTTCATAGGTAGGAGATCCTGAAAGGGTTTGCAATATTTGCAGAAGCTGCTAATGCTATAGAAACAGGTGCAGTGGCTGAGCATGGCTGAAAGGAGGTGGCAAGGAGAGATCACTGGTCAAGGTAGAGAGGGTGGGTGAATGTCAAACTGTCCCTCACCTAAAATGCCTTGTGTATTTCCTATTGGACTGTGGCACCCCTTCCTTTGCTCTTCCCTAGATCCGTTAGCATTTGTTAGGCATCTAACAAAAATGGGCTTGGCAACTGCAAATACACAGGTGAGTGATGTCATCAACTCCCTGCTTGTGTGGCTTTACAGTTCAGCTGTGTTAGCTGCTAAAAAAAAAATGATTCAAAAAAAATAGTCCCTTCCTTCCAAGCAGAGAGGTCCCTCAAGGAGTCATAACCAGTAAATCTCTTTCAGTCTCCAGAAAAAGACTTAAAAGATTGTAGGTTGGGTGTGGTGGCTCACACCTGCAATCTCAGCACTTTGGGAGGCTGAAGTGGGAGGATCAGTTGAGTCCAGATGTTTGAGACCAGCCTGGGCAGTAGCGAGACCTCACCTCTACAGAAAAATTAGCCGGGCCTCCGTGGTGGCATGCACCAAGAGGCTGAGGCAGGAGGATTGTTTGAGCCCAGGAGGCAGAGGTTGCAGTGAGCCATGATTATTCCACTAAACTCCAACCTGGGCAACAGAGTGAGACTGTCCCCCCGCCCTCCAAAAAAGGACTGTAGTATAAAACTTTTATGAACTAAAGTAAAACTCCTTTCTATCTCTCCATATGCACACACTCAAACAAATCAGAAATATGAATTTTAGATCTTTCTTTAACGACCTGAGCAGTGAAAAACAAACAAGAAAAAGCATCGTTTACACATGCTCCCTGCTCCATTAGATGATAAACCACTTGGGGATAAGAAACAGGAGGTGGGCTGGGCACGGTGGCTCACGCCTATAATCCCAGCACTTTGGGAGGCCGAGGCGGGTGGATTACAAGATCAGGAGATCGAGACCACCCTGGCTAACACAGTGAAACCCCGTCCCTACTAAAAACATACAAAAAAATTAGCCTGGCGTGGTGGCGGGCACCTGTAGTCACAGCTACTTGGGAGGCTGAGGCAGGAGAATGGTGTGAACCTGGGAGGTAGAGCTTGCAGTGAGCCGAGATCGCGTCACTGCACTCCAGTCTGGGCGACAGAGTGAGACTCTGTCTCAAAAAAAAAAAAAAAAAAAAAAGGAAACAGGATGTGTACTCTATAGCCCCGTGCATTCTTTGCATGAAGCAGATACTCGATATATATTCACTGATTGGATCTGAATCTCCAACAGGAAAGGTAATTTAACCAAAACCACTACGGTCCTTAAAAAACGTCATCACTGTGTCAGATTGTGGAAGGTGAGGCCTGATAACTCAATAGAAAGCCCAGGTGACTGTAGGGAAGATGGAACTCCTTTTTCTTCAAGGGCATCTAGAAGTCTTTGCTCTTTTTTCAAGGGCATCTAGAAGTCTTTGCTCTTTTCTAAGTAGTGAGATGGAGACAAGGGTCTGACAATGAGTTCCACCTGCCCTTCCTGCTGCCACTCCAAGGCATGGACTTGAGTAGCCGATAGCTGAGGTGTAATGGCTTTGTGGCCTACTCTCCATCAGTAGTAACCCAGGGTAACCCAGGGCTGCCTCTGAAACTGCCAGACTCAGAGTTAAATCCAATCAATTCAACAGATACTTACTGTGTTGTTCATAATAAGAGATATCACAGTTGTTGTTATTCAACAGATATTTATTGTGTTGCAGAAGAGGGCTCATTTAGATTATAATTAGAGAAGAACTCAGGAATCCGGAGAGGTAGCTTGGAAGAAGATTAGCTTTTAAATTCTCTCTAAGACCTAGGCACAGGGTCCCAAAATAATAAGCATAACCTAAGCTGTTAGATGAGAAAATATAAGTCTAAAAAGCTGGGATGCGGCCAGGCGCGGTGACTCACGCCTGTAATCCCAGCACTTTGAGAGCCCGAGGCAGGCAGATCACAAGGTCAGGAGATGGAGACCATCCTGGCTAATGCAGTGAAACCCTGTCTCTATGAAAAACACACAAAAAATTAGCCGGGACTGGCAGCGTGCGTCTGTAGTCCCAGCTGCTGGGGAGGCTGAGGCAGGAGAATGGCGTGAACCTGGGAGGCGGAGCTTGCGGTGAGCCGAGATCGCACCACTGCATTCCAGCCTGGGAGACACAGCGAGACTCTGTCTCAAAAAATAAAAAATAGCTGGGGTGCTCACCATTCCACACTGGTTATTTGATGATTAGTGTGGTCTGAACATGGACAGTATTTCCTTGATCAGTGACAGTTTTAGGTATAGGTATGTGACCCAATGCTGGTCAATAAGAAACGAAAAGAACCAATGTGGGAAGGCAGGGAGGGGACAGCAAAAGAGAAGGTTTCCCAGAAAGGTTCATACTGATAAAATGCTCCTCCATCACTGTTATATTTCAGGTAATAGCTACCACTTGAACACTCTAAGAAGAAAAGAATTTAATTCAGGAAATTAGGTGCTTAAAAATTCACTGGTAGGCTAAAGGAGCAGGCTTTGTTTTTCACATAGCCTAAACATAGGCTATGTTCCCAGCAATAACCAGCAGAACATTGCAGAAATGTCTGCTAAAGAAGCTGCTACCTGTGTCCCCATCAAGAAGCTGGAGGGACCAGGAAGCCACCACAGCAGGTGCGGCTCCAGAATGACACCTGCGGAAGTCCAGTGCCCCTGTGCCCATATTTGTAAGGAAACAGCAGACAACACAGACCACAGCCTCCTTCCAAATCTCAAGCAGGTGCAACTGATGTGCGTTCTTCTGTGTGAAGAATCCGACCCACTAGTCTGTTAGTGGAACACTCCTGCCCCTGTTCCCTGCCACTCCTCACTCCGTCCCAGGAGAGGTGAGTGAGGTATCTGACTGGCAAGTGTGGAAGAAGAAACTTGACATGCATGGACCCATCCCCTTCTCTTCTCTTTTCTGCCCACAGGGAGTATGCTTTCTGCCCTAGACGGATGTTTCCCCTGCAGGAGATGAATATCTGGAGTTACCCATGACTAGGTGGGAAAATCGGCCTGATACTGGGGTTTAGTATTAGGAAGCTCACTTGCCTACAGATAATGCTAATATCAGAGTTACCAGAAATAAGGATAATATTTTGATCACCATATGCCAACTCCTCCTGCCCCCACCCTTCTTTTTCCACTGATTCAATAATCTGGTGAAGAAACTAGGGCTAGAGAAATGGAATCAAACTCTCCTGTGCTGCTAGATAACTCCAGGCACTTGGTCTGTCATGAGGCCTCCTGCTTTATTTTATTTTATTTTATTTTACTTTATTTTATTATTTTATTGAGACGGAGATTTGCTCTTGTAGCTCAGGCTACAGTGCAATGGCACTATCTCGGCTCACCGAACCTCCGCCTCCCAGGTTCAAGCAATTCTCCTGCCTCAGCCTCCTGAGTAGCTGGGACTAAAGGCATGCGCCACCACGCCTGGCTAATTTTGTATTTTTAGTAGAGACAGGGTTTCACCATGTTGGTCAGGCTGGTCTCGAACTCCCGATCTCAGGTGATCCACCCGCTTTGGCCTCCCAAAGTGCTGGGATTACAGGTGTGAGCCACTGCACCCTGCTTACTACTTTATAACTCACAGTTTTCACAGCATTTCACACCTGTATCTCATACGATCCTCTCAATAACCTGTTCACAGAGGCAGAATGGGCATTATTAGCTGAGGAGCTAATGCTGCAACTCTTAGTGTTCATAACCTGTTCCATATCATGATACACATAGGAAACTGAAAAAAACAACACATATATGCACACACACACATACACTCACACACACATCTCACTATGGAAAAAGTATGAGGCTGCTGGCACCAGAGGTATTTAACCCAGAGGTTCTAGCTGCCCTAGGCCTTGCATTGAGAGGATCAATATCTTATCATACCTGTAACCCACTCCCTGCCCACCAGTTAGGAAGTTCTGGGTTGAAGAAGCGTGCTAACTAGTTCAAGGCCACAAGGTTAATATATTAATATTTGACCCTTGAATAACACAGAGACAAGGGCACCAACTCCTGTGCGGTAAGAACTTCACATATAACTTTTAACTGCCCCAAAACTTAACTACTAATGGCCTACTGTTACTGGAAACCTTACCAATATTATAAACAACCAATTAACACATATTTTGTATGTCTTATATACTTATATACAATAAAGTATATATACTTATATACAATAAAGCTTATATACAATAAAGTAAGCTAGAGGAAAGAAAATGTTATTAATTATAGGCCTTGCATGGTGGCTCACACCTGTAATCCCAGCACTTTGGGAGGCCAAGGCAGGAGAATCGCTTGAGTCTAGGAGTTTGAGGCCAGCCTGGGCAACACAGTGAGTCTCCATCTCTACAAAATAAAAAATAAAAAAAATTGGGCACGGTGGCCCAACACTTTGGGAGGCCAAGGTGGGCGGATCACCTGAG
>NW_012101944.1:0-1902 GCF_000951045.1 Mandrillus leucophaeus
ACCAGTCAGCAAAGATTCCTAGGATCTGGGTGAACATGAGGCCCACAGTGAAAACCCAGGCACCAAGTGGATACTAGGCCCCAGGTGTACATCAGGCCCCAAGAGGACATCGGAATCTATGCCCACATCAGGCTGCCGGTTGACCCCACATCTCCAGATGAACACGAGGCCAACTGGTGGATATCAGGTGGCATGAGAAAGATACTTAGGCCCCAGCTGGATACCCAGGTGCCAGTTGCACATCTGGCCACCCAGGCCCCAGGTGGAAATCAAGCTTCAGGTGGACATCATGGCCCAGGTTAACCTTAGGCCCCAGCTGAACATCAGGTCCCAAGGGAATACTCAGGCCTCAGTTGCACATCTGGCCACAGTTGGCCCTCTGGCCTCAGGTGGACATTTGGCTGTGGGTGGATATCCAGTCCCCAGGTGGACATCAGGTCAAAGGTGAACATCAGTTCCCAGGTGAACGTCAGGCTCAAGGTTGACATAAGGCCCCAGGTGGACTCTGAACTTGAATTCTACATCAGTCCTCAAGTTGACACCCAGGACCAGGTGGGTAGTACACCTTAGAAGAATACCAGACCTAGGTGGACATCAGGTCCCAGATAGAAACCAGGACTCAGGTGGATACCTAGGCTCCTGGTGGATATCAGGCCTCAGGTGAACACCAGACCCCAGGTAGACATCAGGCACCATGTGGACACTCAGGCCCCCAGTGGACATCTGTCCCCAGGTGAATATCTGTTTATAGGTTTATATCAGGCTACAGTTATATTCCCAGGACTTAGGTAGACACCAGATTCCAGGAGAACCCCAGACTCTAAGAGTACACTCAAGACCCAGGTGGACACCCAAGACCCTAGGTAACTACAAGACCCCCAGGTGGACATCAGGCTCCAGATGGATATGAGACCCTAAGTAGATACCTACGTTCTATTTGGACATCAGCTGCAGTTGGATTCCCAGATCTTAGGTGTACATCAAGCCCAGGTGAATAATATGCCCCAGGGATTTATAAAGCCCCAGCTGGACACCAGTCTGCAGGTGGATACCTAATCCCCAGTTAGACATCAGTTGCCAAGTGGATACCAGGCCTCAACTGGACAAAAAACTCAGCTGTGTCCCTAGTTCCTGGGTGGCCATCAGGCTCTAGGTTGATGCACAGGCACTAGGTGGTTATCAGGCTCCAGGTCTATACCCAGTCCCCATCTGAACATCAGGATCCAGGTGGATACCCATGCCCTAGGTGAATATCATGTTCCAGATGAACTTCGGTCCCCAGGTGGACACCAGGCCCCGGATGGATACCTAGGCCCCTGGTTAACATTGGGTGAACACCCAGGCACCAGATGGACACCTGTGCTCTTGATGGACACCAGGTCCCAAATGCACACCCAGGCCTCAGGTGGATATCAGGCCCCAGGTGGATACTGCACTCCAGGTGGATATTAACCCCTGTTTGACACCCAGGCCCCAAGCAAACACCAGGACACAGGTGAACATAAGGTCCCAGGAGGATACCAGGCCTTATGTGCATATTTGCCTCCAGGTGGACACCGAGGCCCCAGCTGAACATCAAGCCCCAGGTAATCATCAGGCCCCAGGTGGACATCAGAATCCAAATGGACACATAGGCCCCTGGTGGGCACCCAGGCCCTAGATAAAGACCAGGCTGCAGATGGATACCTAGGTCAAGAGTGGACATCAGGCCTGAGTTAGATGGTGAACTCCAGGTGGACACCAGGGCCCAGCTGAACATCAGGCCCCAGATGTACACACAGACCCAGGTAATGCCAGGCCTAAAGTAGACATCAGGCCCCAGGTAGACCCCCAGCTCCATGTGGATACCTAGTCTCTTGATGAATATCAAACTCAAGGTGGACATCTGGCACCAGGTGGTCA